>NC_140176.1:88694077-88914705 GCF_963971535.1 Notolepis coatsorum | reverse complement strand
GGTCCATGCAGCATGTGGACCCAGTCCACGTCGTCCTCCTGTTCAGGACTCGCCTCACCCGCCTCTTTTGTCATAGAGACGGCTCTTGAAAGAAGGTCAGCAACCGTGTTAGAGCGCCCCGGCATAAACTCGAGTCCGAAGTTGTACTGATCAGCCCACCTCAGTAGCCTCATAGGCTTGTGCCCCGCCCCTCGGGTCGCCAGCAGCGCTGTCAGAGACTGATGATCTGTGCGAATGGTGAACGCCCTGCCATACAGGTAGACATGCCAGCGTTCGCAGGCCCACAGACAGGCGAGGGCCTCCCTTTCCCCCACCGAGTATTTCTGCTCGGCTGGTGTGAGGGCCCGAGAGGCAAAAGCCACTGGACGCTCTACCCCTCCATAAACCTGGGATAGCACGGCGCCGAGCGCCACCCCAGAGGCGTCACAGGTGACCAAGGTGGGCGCGGTCAGGCTGAAATGCGCCAGTGTTGGCGGGGACGTGAGCTGCCGTTTGATGACGCGCACAGCCTCCCGGCAGGCCGGGGTCCAGTCCCATACCGCATCCTTGCGTAACAGCTGGCGCAGAGGGGCCGTCGAGTCAGAATAGTGTGGCATGAACCGGAGGTAGTAGGCAGCCATGCCCAGAAAAGAAGACAGCTTGGACGGCGACTGCGGGTCCGGCAGGGACAGGATTGCTTCGGTGTGGGACATGATCGGGGTGATACCCTCCCTGGAGAGCCTGAACCCCAGGAACTCGACCTCAGTAGCTCCAAATGTACACTTCTCCGCGTTGAGTGTGACCCCGTTTTGCTTGACGCGCTGGAAGACCTGCTCCAGGCGAGCGTTGTGGAGTGCAGCGGTGGGCGCATGCACCACCACATCATCCAAGTAGATGCTGACCCCCTGGATGCCAGCCAAAATGAGCGACATTATTTTCTGAAAACAGCTTGGGGCTGATGACAGGCCAAAAGCCATGCGCTTGTACCTGAAAACCCCCACATGTGTGACAAACGCTGTGAGGTCCATACTGCCCGGTGCCAGGGGAACCTGCAGGTAGCCGTGACGTAAATCCATTTTACTGAAAATCGTGGAGCCATGGAAATGGCTAGTCAGCTCCTCCGCTGTGGGGAGGGGATACTTGTCAGGGATGATGGCTTTGTTTACGTCTGTCAGATCGACGCATAGACGCAGTCCGCGCCCCCCCGTTTCTTGGCTATCACCAGGTTGGACACCCAGGGAGAGGCGTTGATCGGTTCTATGACGTCCTCCTTCACCAGATGACGAATCTCCTCCTCCACCGCATCACGGAGGGCCAAGGGAATGCGCCGCAGCGGCTGAATGACGGGTCGGACAGACGTGTCCACCGAGGGCTGGTGCACAAATCCAGTCATACAGCCCAGGCCTTCGAACAGTGTCGGGTGATGGTCAGGCCAGGACGCGGTGACCTGCAGGACGCGTAGACCCCCAGCGTCGGTCAATGTGAAGTCCAGAGCATGAAACAGGTCTAGCCCCATGATGTTAGCCCCTCTCCGTGTGATGTAGAACTCGGTGTCAGGGATGTGTCTCTTTTTGTACTCCACAGGTAGGCAGGCTACCCCTAAAGTGGTGATCGGGGCGTGGCCATACCCCGACAGGGCGTTTGCTGCTGTAGTCAACGGCACGTGACTGAAGAGCCGGTCATAAGTGGACTTATTCAGGAGCGACACTTTAGCCCCTGTGTCCACGAGGAGTGGTATGGAGGCCCCACCCACACGACATGTGCAATGACTGAATGAGGCCTGTGGGCTTTGTACTGTATTGATGGGAACAGCCCCAGACTGTGCGTGATCAGGAGGAGAGCGACACCAGCGCGCAAAATGGTTAACCCTGTTGCAGTTACGGCAGCGCTTGCCTAGAGCAGGGCAGGACAGGTCCCTGGTTGCATGCTTAGGGGAGCCACAGTTACCACAACGCCTTTGTCCATTCTCCCTCTCCCTCGGCGCCCTGTCTGCCACTCTCTGCACATCGAAGTTGTCACCGTCTGCGCCAGCTGCCTCCTGGGCCACGTTCTGAACTCCGGGTGGAGGTGACGTCACAGGCTCATGCACCGCGCGGGAAAACTTGCGCGCCTCAGAGATAGCTGTCTCCAACTGTTTTCCAATCACTACTGCATCAGCTAGTGTCATGGCGTCCGGCTCTAATAACAGTCTCTCCCTCAGTTGAGCACACAATGTTCTTTCAATCAGCTGGTCGACTATGAGTCCATCCTCCAAGTTCCTAAAATCACAATGCTTGGCTAGCTCCCGCAGGGCAGACACATATTGCGAAACAGTCTCACCAGACCTCTGTGCTCTCTGGCGGAACTCAAACCGGTACATCCGACGGCTTCTTCCCGAGCTAAAATGCGACTTCAGAGCCTCGGTAGCAGTAGAGTACTGATCGTCGGCTAATGTAAGCGTAGCATAAATCCGTTGCCCCTCCTGTCCGAGGCAGTGTCGCAGAAGTGCGCACTTCCTAGCTTCTTCCAGATCCTCCAGTCCCAACGCCAATAAATAGTCCTCCAATGACGTTAGCCATCTAACCCATGGAACCGCTGGGTCACCGGGAACAGGTAGAAACGGTGGTGGCGGTGGTAAAACGAAATCAGCCATCCTCGTTCGCCAATTATTATGTTGAGACAATGAACACACGACCGTGTGGTTTCATTACTTTATTCGACTGACTCTTAGGTTACAAACACCAGCCCTACCTCGAGCGCTAACCACGCCCGTCTATTAAAGGCACAGTAGCCTACAATGTAACTGCTAGTATGTCACAACCTATATGTAGCATAACAGGACATAACTACTATACTACTACTATTACTACTACTACTACTACTACTACTACTACTACTACTACTACTACTACTACTACTACTACTACTACTACTACTACTACTACTACTACTACTACTACTACTACTACTACTACTACTACTACTACTACTACTACTACTACTACTACTACTACTACCACCACCACCACCACCACTACTACTACTACTACTACTACTACTACTACCACCACTATTATTACTACTATTACTACTACTGCTACTATACTACTACTACTACTACTACTACTACTACTACTACTACTACTACTACTACTACTACTACTACTACTACTACTACTACTACTACTACTACTACTACTACTACTACTACTACTACTACTACTACTACTACTATCACCACCACCACTACAACATTATACAAAACATTTTCTGAATCCCTAAACCCTAAAATCCAACATATCCAGCCATGCCTATGAAAAGGCAGCTCAGAATTGGAGACATTATCCACAGTCCAGTGTGCTTCCAGCCGCCCTAGTTCCCCTCTCTGCTAGAATGACTGTTCTGACGCCACGGCAGCAGGCATGGAGCGTCCCATCCTTCACGATTTGAGCCGCAGCGAGAGAGACACAGACCGGGAGGGGGGGGGGGGGGGGGGGGGGGGGGTCAGGCTCCACGTGACCGTGGCTGTGAACTTGTGAACTGCTCACAGGATCACCAGAAACATGCACTCTGAACTCTGGTTGAACTTTGGCAAAGCACAAACAAACAAATTAAATATTGCTAACCTTTGGAATATTGCAGTAATCCCCACCAAGAAGATTTCTGTGAACTTTGGAGCCCTGATTAGCCTCTTCTCTCATCATTGGACCTTTATTTAGTCTTGAAGATCATTGAGAGATGATTGAGAGAGCCAAGATATTTGTATTCTGATGTCAGACCCATTCACAGTCGATATATGCAATTTATTGTAATTTTTTTTTTTGACAATTTGCCAAATAATTGTCCCGGGTAGCGCAGCGGACTAAGCGTCTGTCTACCACCGCAGAGACAGTGGGATCGAATCCAACTGCCAGCGGTAACTCCGGCTTGGTTGACCGTCCGTGCTAACACAATTGCCAGTGTCAGTCAGTGGGTGGGAAGCCGGTGAGGGTGGGTCCTGGTCGTTGTAAACAGCGACTCCTACAGTTCGGTCGGGGCGCCTGCACATCAAGTGAAGGATCTGGGTGAGGTAGTGTGATCCTTCCACACGTTACACTCCCCCAGTGAGAGTCCGCGCTGCCAGGTGAAAAGAAGCGGTTGATTGGCTACTGTCGGAGGAAGCACGTGATAGCCTCCACTCTCCCAGACCAACTGTAGAGGGTAGGTGCGCAACGACCAGGAAGGGGATTAACATTGGGATGGGAGAAAAATGGAAAAAGGAGGGGGGAAAAGATACATATATATATTTTTTTAAATGTGAAATATCATAACTTTGATGACATGACATGACACAAACCTGCCTCAAGGGCCCATGAAGTCCACCATATATAATTTTCCGCCATTTTTTATTTCTTGAAAGAAAAATGTACATGTCCTAAATCGATTCCAACACATTTTCTGTGGATCATTACTGGAACAAGCTTATGAAAAATGTATTCTAAGGCTTGTTAATATCTAATTGTGTTTTGAAGATATTGGCCAATGAATTTCAAAAGAGCTTGGCTCAGCACATAGACCACCAAGTCAACCACCATTGGGCCAATCACCACTAAACTTGCAGGATATGTCCAAATAAGTACCAGAAAAGGTTTCATTCAAATTGAACACTACAACATACAAATGTAAAATAATGGGTGTGGCATGACAGCATTCAGACTATGAATACAAAAAAAAATTCCAATCATTACAGAACTCGCAGGATATGTTTGATAACACTGTTTAATCATGTGTGTGAAATTATTTTGACATTGCCTAATAGGGGATGCCACCAGGTCTATAAATGTGCATAGATTCAGTCAATTGGCATGGATATTTAAATGTAATGATCCTCTCTCTCCTCTCACCCTCTCTCTCCTCTCTGCTTTTCTCTCTTTCTCCCTCTCCTTTCTCTCTCCTCTCTCTCCTCTCTCTCTCCCATTCCTCTCTCCCACTCTCTCCTCTGTACCTCCTACTCTCTCTCCTCTTCTCTGTCTCTCTCTCCTCTCTCTCCACACTCTCTCCTCTGTAACCCCCCGCTCTCTCTATTGTCAGAGCATAGTGCTTCAATCTTGAGTCCAGGCCTTATTGTTCTAATAGGGAAAGCGGAGGAGAGGGCCGTTGGGGATGGGGGGTGGGGTGGAGGCTGGGGGGAGGGGGGGGGGGGGGGGGGGGGGGTGGCGGGCATGTAGCTGTGAATTTAATGTAATCCCAAGCTTGTCCTGAAGCATTCTCCCCAACCGACCGTCTGTCTGTATGTCTGTCTGACTGTTCAAGTCAAGTCAAGAGTTTTAATTGTCACGGCATACAGGTATACAATGAAATGCGGCTGGTCTTGCCCGCGACGATGTGCAATACAGTGGTACAACATATAATAGAATCCAATAAAATACAGTGGTACAACATATTAATAGAATCCAATAAAACAGTGCAATAAACAGGTACATGGTGTGCCATCTCGGTATCTGTACATTAGTATTTACAGAGCATATAGGACATGCTAGGTAGCTTTAGTAGTGCAATACACTGTTCCTGATGTTATACTATTTTAAGTGGCCTTTCCTCTGGCCATAAGTGTGCGTGTGTGCGGCATGAGTGTTAAAGTGGCTGCTAGTGTGTGAGCGTGCTCAGCGTGCGTGTCGTGTATGTGCTTGTGTGTGGATAGTTCAGTTTCTGTGTCTCTCAATGTTCATTGTTCAAGGCTCTGATGGCCTGGGGGAAGAAGCTTAGCCTAAGCCTCTCCGTCCTAGTAGCTGGAGTTCGCAGGCGTCTGCCTGACCTCAGCAGCTGGAACAGGCTGTTATTGGGGTGGTGGGGGTCTTTCATTATCCTGCAGGCTCTGGATTTGCACCTCTTGTTGTATAGAGCCTGCAGGGGAGGTAGCGCAATACCCGTGGTACGCTCGGCTGAGCGCACCACTCTCTGTAGGGCCTTCTTGTCCTGTGCCGTGCTGTTCCCATACCAGGCAGTGATGTTTCCGGTCAAGATGCTCTCTACAGCTCCTGAGTAGAAGGACTGGAGTATCTTCCCCGATACTCTGAACTTCCTTAACTGTCTCAGGTGGTAGAGGCGCTGCTTCGCTTTCTTTACTACTGTGTCTATGTGTGTTGACCATGTCAGGTCCTCTGAGATGTGGACCCCCAGGTACTTGAAGCTGCTCACCCTGTCCACGGTAGCCCCGTTAATCGTCAGTGGTGTGTGTGTCTCCTGCTGTCCTCTCCTATAATCCACGACAATTGCATTCATCTTCATATCTGTCTGTCTTTCTGTCTGTGTCTGTATGTCTGACTGTTCATCAATCTCTCTGTCTGTGTATGTATGTAAGTTTCAATTTATCAGTCTGTCTGTCTGTCTGTCTGTCTGTGTGGGTATGTATGTTTGTCTGTGTGACTGTTCAATTTGTCTATCTGTCAGTGTGTGTATGTAAATCAAATCAAATCAAATCAAATCAAATTTATTTATAGGGCCCGACAACACACGTTAATGTCCCCATGGGCCGTACAGGTCTTCTTTAAACAAGTCAAGAAGACAACATAACAATAAGTCAAGAACAGAACAAGAACACCATAAGGTCCAACATTTTTTTAGATGAATGCAAATAAATGAAAGAATGCAAGCACTCCCAGACATACCCCACGCGAAGGTAAGGAAAAACTCACTAAAACCTAACAATAGGGAAAAAAGCTCCACAGGCAGTGTGGAGGAGAGAAACCTTAGAAGGGCCATTCAAGGGGGGATCTCCCTTCTTAGATGTTGGTGATAGTAGTGTTGCAGACGGACAGTTGGTAAGCATGCACTCATGTGTGTGGTGAAACACAGATGAGTGCATGCAATAGCAACTGTACATTTTGAAAAATTAAAGATAGAGCTAATAGCGATAGCAACTGAACATTTTGAAAGATTAAAGATAGAGTTGATAGCGGATCTATTTGAGGCACAGGGGCGGCGCAAAGAGGGTCACGTCCTCCCCGTCTTAGTCACGGGACATTCAACACTCCGGTCGTTGCTCAGGGACAGCCGGAGACAGGGAGATAGGGGGTGGCGCAGAGAGGGTCGCGAACTCCCCGACATCATCGCGGGACATCCGGCACTCCGGTCACCACTACGAGACCTCCGGAGACAGGGGGGCACGCAGAGGGGGTCGCAATCTCCCGGCCTTCGTCACGGGACGTCCAACACTCCGGTCAACACTCCAGGACAGCAAGTCATAGGAAGACAGGGAGACGGGACAGGCGTTAGACAGCTCATGAGATTGTAGTAGGCGGACATAGCAATAGATACAAGTGGTAGGCATATATGTGAATGGAGTAGATATATGAAGTAAGCGTATTATGTGAATAGAATAGAAGTACTTAACCCAGCAATGAAACCGCGTTGACTGTTAATCTGTTAACAGTCTGTTAATCAGTTGACAGGACCACAGACAGACGGCGGTGAATAACTGATCCAAGGCCTCGGAGGTGCATGTAGAGCAGTCACTACAAGCTTGGCCAAGACCCCGAGGCATCCATCACCTTAGTCAGCGCCAGGAGACGGGTACTCAGAGAGAAGGGGGAGGGACGTATGTCTGTATGTATGTCTGACTGTCTGTCTGGGTATGGCTGTCTGACTCTTCATCGATCTGTCTGTCTGTCTGTCTGTCTGTCTGTCTGTCTGTCTGTCTGTCTGTCTGTCTGTCTGTCTGTCTGTCTGTCTTTGTGTGTGTGTGTGTGTGTGTGTGTGTGTGCGTGCGTGCGTGTCTGTCTGTCTGTCTGTCTGTCTGTCTGTCTGTCTGTCTGTCTGTCTGTCTGTCTGTCTGTCTGTCTGTCTGTCTGTCTGTCTGTCTGTCTGTCTGTCTGTCTGTCTGTCTGTCTATCTTGCTGTCTGTCTGTCTGTCTGTCTGTCTGTCTGTCTGTCTGTCTGTCTGTCTGTCTGTCTGTCTGTCTGTCTGTCTGTCTGTCTGTCTGTCTGTCTGTCTGTCTGTCTGTCTTGCTGTGTGTCGGTCTGTCTTGCTGTGTGTGTGTGTGTGTTATGTGTACTTTCACATGGTGGTGGGTATACTTACTGTCTCTGTGTTGCCTTCACATGGTGGTGTGAGTGTGGTGTCACTAATTGATGAGTTGTCAGTGGCTGCGTTTACATGGACAGTTTATTCCCCTTTTCATTCGGAATTAACGTTAAATCCTATTTAAAGTTATCATGTAAACATCTGAAAATACTTAATTCCGAATGAAAATGGCCATTCCGAAATAAAATCCATTCCGATGTAAGTGGCCGGTTTATTCCGTTTATCATTCCGAATTAAAGCTTTTTCTGTCCATTTAAACGCTTTTTCGGAATTAGTTCCCCCCGGTCTTTCTGCTCATGATCGCGCATAGGCTACAGTACACATAGATGATCGCGAACAGGGGCACATATTGTTCCATAGACCACCGTAACACTTCCGGGATTCTGAAATCAGGGAGGAGATTGCGGGGGGGTCAAATGAATGAATGTGGACGAGAGCCGTGATGGAAGTGGTTGCCGATACGGCTGTGGGGGTGCTAGAGACATGATCGAATAGACGTTTATGCGCCTCGCTCTCCTGAACACGGCGTGACCCATAACTAATCGATCAGAACTAAATCAGCAGCGAAAAAGCCCATTTTAAAGCACCTATTCCGCGTGGACATGCGCAGAGTGCCCATGGAGTCTGGACGACGCGTGATGACGCTCGAATGAATGTGGACTGTTCTATCAGAGGGGGGAGCTTCGATGGTCATGTAAGTGGCTACAGACCGCTGCACTTAAATATAAACATTCGTCTACCTGTAGACTCAATGAGGTAATTGTAGATGTCGCCATAACAAGACGCGTCTGGCCATTTAGTGGGATCATTTTTTCATTATCCTGTTCGGCTGGCCACCGAAGCTCCCCCCTCTGATAGAACAGTCCACATTCATTCGAGCGTCATCACGCGTCGTCCAGACTCCATGGGCACTCTGCGCATGTCCACGCGGAATAGGTGCTTTAAAATGGGCTTTTTCTCTGCCGATTTAGTTCTGATCGATTAGTTATGGGTCACGCCGTGTTCAGGAGAGCGAGGCGCATAAACGTCTATTCGATCATGTCTCTAGCACCCCCACAGCCGTATCGGCAACCACTTCCATCACGGCTCTCGTCCACATCCATTCATTTGACCCCCCCGCAATCTCCTCCATGATTTCAATGTAACGCGGAAGTGTAGTGGTCTATAGCATACGCCTTCAGTTGATCATGTGGTAAATTCCCACAGACTTTCTACAATAATTTGAGGTTATTGTAGTACAACACAATGAGATTGACTATCTGGAAGGAGGAGGAAAGATTCATACTTGTAGAATCGTTGGTCTCCTCTTCTGACTTAGCAGATGAGGAATAAAACGTGCACGCCAGACAAACCAGAACTGTATTTCAACTCAACTGATTTATTTGAGTCAGGGCCAAGGGTGAATAAAAGGTTGACTTTTACATACAAAAGATGATCAGAGAACATTAACAGAGCTGTCTGTTGTACAGAAATATCACAATCAGGTTTGCATCTCCAACCTCAATAATGTACATAAAACAGTCGGTAACATAATCTGAACATACATTGACCATGCTGCACACATTTATACATGAGCAAATCTGGTTTCAGATATTAAGGATTTACACTAAACTTTAAACAACAAATGGTGTTTTCCCATGATTTTACTCACATAAAATGCATACAGCACAGCAGTCTCTCTCTGGTCGTGGAGGGGTGGTGGAGCGGTGGAGCAGTGGAGCCCAACAGACCCCCTGGGTTGGGGTTGGGTCTGAGAGCTCCCGAATTACCAAAATGTCCCCTCCTTTATACTACCATTTCTAGCCAAAATAGAATACAGTTCACTATTACAGTTGATCCAATCATGCATCTCCTGTGGGTGCCTTCTGTGAGCGGTGTCCTGTGGCGCTGGCAGCCCCTCCCTCTGGGTTCCTCTGTGTGTCTTCTCACGGGGGGGGGGGCTGGCCTGATGTCCTTCTGGTGGGGGGTGTGAATACACTTTGGGCCAAATTACCATATAGTAGCTGTGATGACTTCTTTAACACGAGTGTAAGCACCCTTCAAACCTTATTTCTAATATTATGGTTTACTCTTTTGATACTAAACAGTTGATTAATAGATCCATGACTCTTCAGCATGTAATCAGCATTTACATACAGTCAGTTTGAAAAGGTGTAGTGGGGGTTGCGAATGGCTCTCTGTTGTTTATTTGCTGCAGCTGTCTCCACTGACAGTCGAGACTCTTTTAGCCACTGAGTCTCTCTCTGCTATTGAAAGATACATCTGGTTTTTGATGTGGTCCTCTAATTTATTCACACATATTAATTATGTAACATTTTTGATTATGAAATTATGAAGTCAATGTTACCACATTCCTCCCTTTGACATTTTACTAATGTCATATTACAATTATCTTGACTTAATTTCTATACATACTAGCCATAAAATTTAACATAATTACAAAAATCATAAATTTTGAATTTTTCACAATTTTTCTTCTCAATTTGTTCCATTCTTCTTTGGTACATCTCATCAATTTTTGCCTTCTTGTCTTCTTCTTTTCTTTCCCACATTTCCCCTGACTATGGCCCCCTCCCGGGGAATCCAAATGACCCATTCATCCAGAACCCCAATTAACCTACTCTGCCTTAAATGAAACAGTGTTTACCACTCTTTCATCAGGCCTCGTCCTCTGGGCACATTGAATATGCTAAAAACAATTAAAACAATTTAATCTAAACATTACACATTTAAAGTATAATCAATCACATTTTCTTTAAAATTACAGTATCCGTTTACATGATCTGGGGAGGACAAGATCCATTAGTATCACAATTTTCCATTTTACATTCATTCTCTGAAATAATCCCTTCTTCCTGCTAATTTTTTCTTTAAGATAGTACAATCACGTCTGCACATTTAATTAATTGCTTCCCACCTATCCTCTTTCTGTGGTAAATTCCCACAGACTTTCTACAATAATTTGAGGTTATTGTAGTACAACACAATGAGATTGACTATCTGGAAGGAGGAGGAAAGATTCATACTTGTAGAATCGTTGGTCTCCTCTTCTGACTTAGCAGATGAGGAATAAAACGTGCACGCCAGACAAACCAGAACTGTATTTCAACTCAACTGATTTATTTGAGTCAGGGCCAAGGGTGAATAAAAGGTTGACTTTTACATACAAAAGATGATCAGAGAACATTAACAGAGCTGTCTGTTGTACAGAAATATCACAATCAGGTTTGCATCTCCAACCTCAATAATGTACATAAAACAGTCGGTAACATAATCTGAACATACATTGACCATGCTGCACACATTTATACATGAGCAAATCTGGTTTCAGATATTAAGGATTTACACTAAACTTTAAACAACAAATGGTGTTTTCCCATGATTTTACTCACATAAAATGCATACAGCACAGCAGTCTCTCTCTGGTCGTGGAGGGGTGGTGGAGCGGTGGAGCGATGGAGCCCAACAGACCCCCTGGGTTGGGGTTGGGTCTGAGAGCTCCCGAATTACCAAAATGTCCCCTCCTTTATACTACCATTTCTAGCCAAAATAGAATACAGTTCACTATTACAGTTGATCCAATCATGCATCTCCTGTGGGCGCCTTCTGTGAGCGGTGTCCTGTGGCGCTGGCAGCCCCTCCCTCTGGGTTCCTCTGTGTGTCTTCTCACGGGGGGGGGCTGGCCTGATGTCCTTCTGGTGGGGGGTGTGAATACACTTTGGGCCAAATTACCATATAGTAGCTGTGATGACTTCTTTAACACGAGTGTAAGCACCCTTCAAACCTTATTTCTAATATTATGGTTTACTCTTTTGATACTAAACAGTTGATTAATAGATCCATGACTCTTCAGCATGTAATCAGCATTTACATACAGTCAGTTTGAAAAGGTGTAGTGGGGGTTGCGAATGGCTCTCTGTTGTTTATTTGCTGCAGCTGTCTCCACTGACAGTCGAGACTCTTTTAGCCACTGAGTCTCTCTCTGCTATTGAAAGATACATCTGGTTTTTGATGTGGTCCTCTAATTTATTCACACATATTAATTATGTAACATTTTTGATTATGAAATTATGAAGTCAATGTTACCACATTCATGACAAATCCTCTCTTACCTTGACGATTAAAAAGCCTCCATAATTCAGTAAATAAAGCTGTACCCAGCCAGCTAGTATTGATGCTATACGAAATGCTATCCACAAAATAGCTACATAGCTAACCAACTAAATACAATGGTATCCTGAGGTAACGTTAGATACAATGTTTGCTAGTCGAAATGACTGGACACACACAGGGACAAGTTAAACATCAATAAATTAATTTATTCCAACAGGTAGTTTGAGCTGCATGTGAGCCGCGGTCTTTCTCTCCTCTCCTTTGGAAACGAATGATGATACGTTAGCTAGAAAAAGCACAGAACCGGCCGGCAAAAGTTAAGCTGCTAGCAACAGACACTATAATACTTCCGTCGGGGGATTTCAAAATAAAAGAGCGACGTCTAAAAGCACAAAGCACCGCAAATAGGTTTATTTTGTACATTATCTAACGTTAACACAAACCTAAACTAACTTTAGATTAGTTTAGGTTCGTGTAACGTTATATTGTAAAGAATAAACGTATTTACGGTGCTTTTAGACGTCGCTCTTTTATTTTGAAACCCCCCGCCCGGAAGTAAAAATTATGCTTATTTGTCTGCTTGTTATCAATGGGTTGCTACATACGGGGTACAATGTTACATAGGCTGTGCGTCGATGTTGCAGAAGCATAAAGGCCTGCAACACCTTTGCTTTGTCGATGTTGTGGTGCAGTTGCTTTGAAGTTGCTGTAGCATTTAGAGGCCTTTAACGTTAGCAGAATAGACACACCGAGAGTCTGGTTAATGTTGTTTGGTACGCTAGCACAGTAGCTGAGAATACCGGTCACAGCTGTTTGTTTACTTCTGGTAAACGTAATGACGTTAACATCCTGTTTACGTTTACCCAATCAGAAGCCTTCCCAGCCCCAAACCTTACGATGACTCGAAAACTCCCGATTAGACTGACTTTCATGTAAACACCTTGTCGGAATTAAGATTTGACATGTAAACTCGCATGATTTTTTTTTACATCCGAATGATTTGATTCCGAAGTTATAATTCGGAATTAAAAGTCACCATGTAACCGCAGCCAGTGACACAGTTGATTTAGTAATTAGACACAGGTGCGTGATGAGAGGCTCCACACTATATCAGCAGACCGGGCGCATCGTCTCTCTCTCTCTCTCTCTCTCTCTCTCTCTCTCTCTCTCTCTCTCTCTCTCTCTCTCTCTCTCTCTCTCTCTCTCTCTCTCTCTCTCTCTCTCTCTCTCTCTCTCTCTCTCTCTCTCTCTCTCTCTCTCTCGCTTTTTGTCCATGTTAATTTGTATCCTGAACTAAGGAGGCTGGTGTAACCAGCTCTCTCCACCTTTTTGTTATTTAGAAATATAGGTAGTAGTAAATAAGTAAGGGATAATGTATAGCTACGAGGTCATTGTCGCAAAATAATTGACCGACACGGAGTTTAAAATACCGAGCCGCTTCGGCGAGGTGTTTTAAACGTCAGTGAAGGTCAATTATTTTGCGACAATGACAGAGTATAGCTATACATTATCCCGCTTATTACATGGCTAACTTACTAACAATATACCTAATTCATTTTACATCGACTCGCAACACTGGTTCTGGCTGCGTTCTGGCTCCGCTCGTCGCTCCGCCCCCTGTCATCGCCGGCAGCAGAACACCGGCAGTGTCTAATTGCACTGAAACAGTGTGTGTCAGTGGGCTTGATTGTAAACAGCTGCGCACTGCGGTCATTATTGTCCCACAGCGGTCATTATTGAAAAATAATGACCGCTGTCGGGGGGCTATTGACCAATCACAAGCAAGCATTTCGGCGAATGTGAAAACGCCATGTAATAAATATTGTTATTTTAGCTAAAAACGTGTCCGACTCCATGTGTCCACCTCGTTGCAACCCAGACCTAGGGGCAAACGAGCCATCTCAGCTTGACTGTGGAGGCCTTAGGGGAAAACATCCAGGCTTGGTTAGTGGCGATTCTATTGGAATCAAGAGCTAGTATGGTGGGGCCACGAAAGTAAAAAATTGTTTTTTACATGAAATATTATTTTTTTAATTTTTTATATAGCTAACTATGACCGGTAAGTATAAAGGAAGTTGGGTTTCTAGACAGGTACCCTAAGTGTAGCAGGTAAGGTCATAGCTGTCAACATTGGGATTTTAAAATAAGGGAGATTTCCCGGCGGGGGTGGGGAGTTAAAGGGGGGTTTCCCCCCCTTGGTGGATTTTTTTTTGTCAAATCAGTTGTGCAATAGTCACTTTTGGTGCGTTGTTTCTATTCAATTCACTTATATGACATTTAGGTATGACACAGGACTACAAAAGCATTTAGTATAGAAATGTGTCAACAGACTAAAGCAGGGCACCACAATATTTTGCTTACAAATTATGCTGAGCAGAATGTAATATTATAACTGTCTATTCTTTTTCAGCATTGCATTGCATGTGTCCAGAGTTAATTATATTGATTTGTTGAATTGTTTACACTGCTTTTTTATTCTATTTTATTTTTTACTTCTCCACTGTACTATAACACACCGTTTTGATGAATTCCACTTTACTTTACTATTTCTCACCTTCAATCTGCAGTTGTTTTACTTGGTCCTGACACTGCTTCAGGGCTTCTTGACCATTCCGTCGCACTGAAAAATGTTAATATCAATGGAATCTTGATTAATGTCAATATATTATTGTAGGCAATGTGAGATAAATGATTGATATGATAATATCAGTTGTATTCACTGATTCATTCAGAGTCAGTTGAAAGCCTTGGTTCAGAACACCTCAGCCCACATCACATCACACTTCTCCTCTCCTCTCCTCTCCTCTCCTCTCCTCTCCTCTCCTCTCCTCTCTCCTCTCCTCTCCTCTCCTCTCCTCTCCTCTCCTCTCCTCTCCTCTCCTCTCCTCTCATATCTTCTCCTCTCCTCTCCTCTCCTCTCCTCTCCTCTCCTCTCCTCTCATATCCTCTCCTCTCCTCTCCTCTCCTCTCCTCTCCTCTCCTCTCCTCTCCTCTCCTCTCCTCTCCTCTCCTCTCCTCACCTCTATGATTACCTAGTCATGCCCTTTGGCTTAGCTAATGCTCCTGCAGTCTTTCAAGCGCTGGTCAACGACGTGCTACAGGACCTAATAGGAGTGTCGGTCTTCGTTTATTTAGATGACATTCTTATTTTCTCTCGTGATATTTCGCAGCATCAACAGCACGTTCGACAGGTTCTCCAGCATCAGCTGTTTGTTAAGGCCGAGAAATGTGTGTTTCATACAGACACTGTGTCCTTTCTGGGGTTTGTATTAACCCGGGGCGATCTGCGTATGGATCCGGGCAAGGTGAGCGCGGTCCTAGACTGGCCTCGTCCTTCTTCGCTCAAACATTTGCAAAGTTTTTTGGGGTTTGCTCATTTCTATAGGCGATTTATTCATAACTTTAGTGCCTTGGCTGCTCCCTTAACGGCTCTCACAAAAGCATCTCTCCCAGGCTTTGACTGGTCGTCTCGAGCCGAGACAGCTTTCTGTGACCTCAAACGTCGATTTACCTCCGCCCGTGTATTGATTCACCCCGACCCAGAGGTTCCGTTTCTGGTAGGAGTGGATGCCTCCGACGTCGCGGTGGGAGGGGGGTGCTCTCTCAGAGATGCTTAAAGGACGGGAAAGTGCATCCTTGCGCTTTTTTTCCGCATCGTCTGTCCTCGGCCGAACGCAATTACGACGTAGGAAATCGGGAATTATTGGCCATTAAACTAGCATTAGAGGAATGGAGACAGTGGTTGGAGGGGGCTGCACACCCATTTATTGTGTGGACCGATCACAAGAACCTGGCTTATATCCAGGGGGCTAAACGCCTTAACGCTCGCCAAGCTAGGTGGGCGTTATTCTTCACGCGCTTCCGCTTCTCCATCTGCTTTCGGCCCGGGTCAAAAAACGCCAAACCTGACACTCTCTCGCCAGTTCGATCCTACGGACAGAGGAGATACCCCATCCCATTATTCCCCAGGCTCTTATTCTTGCTCCTGTGTCATGGGGCATAGACAGGGTGGTAAGGTCGGCACTGGCACGGGAACCTGATCCTGGGGGGGGTCCTCCGGGGCGGTTGTATGTGCCCAAGGCTGCGCGCTCACGACTGTTGCAATTGGCGCATGCCTCCTTCCTTACCAGTCACCCTGGGGCCTCCAGGACCCTGGAGTTCATCCGCAGGAGGTTGTGGTGGCCCACAGCGGAGGGGGGTATGCGTTCCTTTGTGGCAGCCTGCCCTCTTTGTGCGCGCAGCAAGACCTCTCTGCGTTCCCCGGCGGGTCTCCTCCGTCCTCTTCCCATTCCTAATCGACGGCTGCTGTGTGTTTGACTCTCTTTATAACGGCCTTGTGTTTATTCTCTCATGTGTCAGGTCTTCATCAACGTCACCGTGAGCAGCTGTCTACGGAGAGGCGTGTCGCTCCAGGCCGGGAGGATGCGGCTGCCGTGTTTTTGATTATTGTTTAATTATTATTTAGTTTTTTTTTTTTTTGTATAATACCAGTATCACTCTTGATGTTTCAAAAATAAAAGGAAACACTGTTTTTGGTGAGAAGAGCAACTACCGTCTCGGCACCTTTCTTCTGTTCTGCATTTGGGTTCAACACACCGACCTGAGTCGTAACACATGGACACGCTGTTGAAGACGGGTGGCTTATTGGTGAGCGTTACCCATTCAGGCCTAATTTTATTTAATACAGTTGTATTTTGTGTCATGTTTCCAAATAAGATTGTTCACAACGAAATACTTTCTACCTTCAATTTGTTCATGATTAGATGACCTCCGTGATAAATCTTGCTCTCAGTGAAGTCTATCTTTATAGTTTGCTTTATAGTTATTCCACATTCCACAAACAGGCATGTTCCCATCGGGGTATTATTATATGGTTGATTAGGGGCGGTTCTGTATGCAAATACTTATAATCGTGCACAAGCATAGACGGTAAGAACAATTGGTATTTATCAACACGGAGTGTGCGTACGAGCCGGTACGACCTGTGCACGCACGGTTGATAAATACCGATCTTTCTGTGCGTAGACAACACTTTCTACGCATTATTGATAAATGAGGGCCCTCCAACCCCTGCATCATTTACATTTTCACATGGGTACACACCTATATATTTTTTATTTGTATTATTATTTATTTTCCGTGTTTCATCTCTAAGCTGTCTCCCTTTCTCTGTAGTGTCCGCACCATGTTGTCATTGTGAAAGTCCATGTACTGTGTTTGTCCGTGTACTGTAATGCAATGTCTGTAAAGTGCTTTGAGATACCATTATGTAAGGCGCTATATAATCTTTATTATTATTATTATTAGACTCACAGAACACAAACACCAGGCAGATGATGAGCCCAGCCAGTAGGAAGAGACATAGAGGCTCCAGACACAGAGCAGCAAGTCTCCACTTCTTCAATGCTGTGGAGACATGAACACATGATCAGAGGGACATGAACACATGATCAGAGACATGAACACATGATCAGAGAGACATGAACACATGATCAGAGAGACATGAACACATGATCAGAGGGACATGAACACATGATCAGAGACATGAACACATGATCAGAGAGACATGAACACATGATCAGAGAGACATGAACACATGATCAGAGGGACATGAACACATGATCAGAGACATGAACACATGATCAGAGACATGAACACATGATCAGAGAGACATGAACACATGATCAGAGAGACATGAACACATGATCAGAGGGACATGAACACATGATCAGAGACATGAACACATGATCAGAGACATGAACACATGATCAGAGAGACATGAACACATGATGAGAGGGACATGAACACATGATCAGAGAGACATGAACACATGATCAGAGACATGAACACATGATCAGAGAGACATGAACACATGATGAGAGGGACATGAACACATGATCAGAGACATGAACACATGATCAGAGGGACATGAACACATGATGAGGGACATGAACACATGATCAGAGGGACATGAACACATGATGAGGGACATGAACACATGATCAGAGGGACATGAACACATGATCAGAGACATGAACACATGATCAGAGAGACATGAACACATGATCAGAGACATGAACACATGATCAGACATGAACACATGATCAGAGACATGAACACATGATCAGAGACATGAACACATGATCAGAGACATGAACACATGATCAGAGAGACATGAACACATGATCAGAGACATGAACACATGATCAGAGACATGAACACATGATCAGAGACATGAACACTGTGAGGTTTTGTTCCGCTGATCACCTACTCGCTCTGTTCCTTTAAGCCTACTCGCTCTGTTCCTTTTGTTTTCTGTTAATCAATTGCATTCTCCTCACCTCACTAACCCCCACCCTCGCGTTCGTTTGCTCTTCAGCAACCACACCCTTGGACTACCTGTCATTATGTGTTTGATTGGTCTGGTGCCGAACACACACTTCTAGTTCGATTATCAATTACCTCCCGCACCTGATGTGTATTCTAATTAGCACCCCTGTGGGCTTTAAGTACCTGGCTCTTCCCCTCTGTCCCTTGTCGGGTCGTCCCGTATCATTCCGTATCATATCTCTATCACCAAGACTCCTTCGGGAGGTTCTCTGTCTGTTATGCTGCTTTCATCTCCGGCGTGAGATGCACTCTAGCCTTCGCCTCCTGTCTCCGTTTGCCTGGAAGGAGACACTGGACTGCGCTCTCTAGACTTCCACGGGAGGTATTCCAGTGTTCCACTTCAGACCTCCGCGCAGCAGACGTCCAGACGCGCATCCAGACCTCCGCGCAGCAGACGCCCAGACGCGCATTCAGACCTCCGCGCAGCAGACGCCCAGACGCGCATCCAGACCTCCGCGCAGCAGACGCGCTCTTCACTCCAGACGCGCATCGCTTCCTAATACTCTACGGGAGGATGCGTCTCTCCGAGCCGGCGCGCTCTTCCGCTCTTCCACGCAGACGCGCACCACTCGGACCTCCGCGCCAGATGCGCCCTCCTTACCGGCGCGTACTCCAAGCAGTCGCGCACCACTCAGACCTCCGCGCCAGATGCGCCCTTCGTACCGGCGCGTACTCCAAGCAGTCGCGCACCACTCAGACCTCCGCTTGGACAACCCGTTTCCCGTGGCGACGCGCTCGTCCTGTTTGATCCTGCCCTCTTTACGCACAGCGCCTGGGTGAGTTTTTCAAGACTGTCTTTGATCCTATTCGTTTTTCGTGTGTTTAAAGACACTGAAGATATCCAGCTTTTTGTCAGACTGTCACTCACCCAGCGTCAGCTTTTTGGACTGTTCATTGGGATAATATTTGGCCTTTACATCGCTCACTGTGTGTTTACACACCGAAGATATTATCACTTGGATTTGTATTTGGGACTTCGCTCACAGTGTTTATTTGCACCGAAGATTCTATCACGTGGATTTGTGTTTGGGACCTTACTCACAGTGTGTATATACACCGAAGATTCAGTCACTTGGATTACTCTGTTTTTTGGGACAAGTCACTTCTCCTGTCACCTGCTCTGTTCCCAACTGTACTCTGAGCTAACCCGCTCCCTCTCTCCCTCTCGGTCCCGTTTACCACCTCGGAGATCTGCCGAGAGAAGTCTGCAGAGCGGCTCTGACGTCACCGTCTGCTTCCTCAGACGAGCCTTCCCGGGAGAAGCTGCAGAGCAGCAACATTCTACTAATGCTTGTATCCCAGTCTTTGTCTGTTTTCTCTGTCCCTTTAAGCAGCTCCAGCCCTCGCCCTGTTCCAAGGCCTTACCCTGTTTTTGTCTAGTCCTTCCAGTCCTCCCTCTCCCCAGCCCGCCTCCGCGAGCCTCTGTCCCTGTTTCCCCTCTCTTGTCCTCCTAGCCCTCCCTGTCCCCAGCCCGCCTCCGCGGGCCTCTGTCCCTGTTTCCCCACTCTAGTCCTCCCTGTCCCCAGCCCGCCTCCGCGGGCCTCTGTCCCTGTTTCCCCTCTCTGGTCCTCCTAGTCCTCCCTGTCCCGTTCCTCCTAGTCCTCCCTATTCCTGCCTTGTCCCTTGCCCCGGCCCTGTTCCGTTAGCCTTCCCTTAGCCTTCCCCTTAGCCAGCTCGCCTCTTAAAGGCACTGTACCTTTTCCCATCCTTGTTATCCAGTAATTTGTGTTCTCCCTTAAAGGGACAGTGCCGTTTTTCTGTGTGTTTCAATAAATGCCCAGTTCTTGGCTTACTCTCATACCTGTCTTGTGTTGTGCGATTGGGGTCGGTTACAAACCATAACAGAACACATGATCAGAGACATGAACACATGATCAGAGGGACATAAACACATGATCAGAGACATGAACACATGATCAGAGGGACATGAACACATGATCAGAGACATGAACACATGATCAGAGGGACATGAACACATGATCAGAGACATGAACACATGATCAGAGACATGAACACATGATCAGAGAGACATGAACACATGATCAGAGACATGAACACATGATCAGAGAGACATGAACACATGATCAGAGAGACATGAACACATGATCAGAGAGACATGAACACATGATCAGATAGACATGAACACATGATCAGAGACATGAACACATGATCAGAGACATGAACACATGATCAGAGGGACATGAACACATGATCAGAGACATGAACACATGATCAGAGACATGAACACATGATCAGAGGGACATGAACACATGATCAGAGACATGAACACATGATCAGAGACATGAACACATGATCAGAGACATGAACACATGATCAGAGAGACATGAACACATGATCAGAGAGACATGAACACATGATCAGAGAGACATGAACACATGATCAGAGACATGAACACATGATCAGAGACATGAACACATGATCAGAGAGACATGAACACATGATCAGAGAGACATGAACAGATGATCAGAGAGACATGAACACATGATCAGAGAGACATGAACACATGATCTGAAATACACTGATATAATCACATCGTCAGCCTAATTAGGATGTAGTATGTAATGAAGGATGAACACCTCTCTATACTCATTATCAATCACTCATCTTTATTAACTGAGTGCCAGCAGGGGGCGCACGATTTAGCGTGTGAGTGCCGACGCTCTATTCAATGAGAGAGCGAGCACATTTGCGAACGCCTAAAATATATCTTAAATGATGGCTGTGAGGTGAACATCTCCATAGGCTTACAGTGGTGGCAGACTGGCTATATTGATTGATATAACCAATGGCAGGGAATGTGTTAAGTCTAGTTTTTGTTTAGTCTTGAAAAGCGCATGTGAACGCATAAAAAATTGCTAAATATGCCTTGATCGTTTTATAAATGTGTATACAGAAACAATTCTGTTTGATAATATTCATTAATTTCATTAATAACATTCCAGTCATTCTTGTAATTCCTACACTACACTGTTACAATGATATATAAAATATCATATTATATTATATACCCATTCAATATGCACATGACAGAAAATATGATATGCCATATAATATTTTCTGTCATGTGCATATTGAATGGGTATTATTAATCTACTATTACTACTAATACTAGCCGAGAGTAGGTCAAATTTGGGCTGGTAGCTCTCGGCTAGGTGGCAAATTAAAAAGTAGATGTTGGTTCAAAAAAGGTTGGGCACCCCTGATGTAGGTGAACTCTGACCCCAATTCTGGACATTTAAATACCAAAGTATGGGAGACAGGATCCTCTGGTGGTGAAATATAATGAATGTGACAACCTACCCGTGTGACAACGTCCCCCGTTCTCCCCTACTCTTAAACAGTACTGTATATATTGTATGTCATAAATGTCTAGATGTAACAGTACTGTCTATCTGTATGTCATGTATGTTATGTTATACGGCCGGGGGCGGCGTCCGCCCATTAAAAACCACTGAACGCTGCAGATGGGGGGGCACTGGAAGCAGTGGCAAGGAGAGGACATGAGGAGGGAGGAAGAGGAGGAGGAGGAGGAAGAGGAAGAGGAGGAGGAAGAGGAAGAGGAAGATGAAGAGGAGGAAGATGAGGAGGAGGATGAGGAGGAGGAAGAGGAGGAGGAGGAAGAGGAGGAGGAAGAGGAGGAGGAGCAGGAGGAGAAGACATGGGAAGGGAGGAGAAGACATGGGAAGGGAGGAGGAAGAGGAGGCTACTCACTTTCAATGGAGACGGTCTTGATGTCGCGTCGCTCCCCGCTCACATCATCATCATCATCATCATCATCCGTGGCGGCTGGTGCATTAAAAATTTGGGGAGGACGGGAGAGATTAAAAAAATATGTAATAAAGAAGTCCGAAATTCAAGCTTTCTTTAACTACGAGGCATTTATTCATCATATTAATTTTTTTTATAATATCAAACAGAAGACGAGTAATGTGCTAAACGAATACAGAAGCCATGTTCGCTGGATTTTGGGGGAAAACAATATCTTTGACTTGTATTGGTCCCCTTGATACCACATTGTTGGGTATGGCTTATGACACTTGGCCATAGTGCAGGGTCGTGTGAGGTCAAACCTGTGATGGTGATACTGCTGCTTTTAGAGGTGGGTGACACGTCATCTTCATGATGGGCAGGTGTTATGGTCTCACTGAAGGTGGATGTTGACGGACCGGGATCCTGCAAGTTTCAACAGGTTACATTTAAGACCTTTTTAAGACCACTTTCAATAGAATCTAATATGTTGCCATACCAGCAAAGAACTATTAAGGAAAATGACTAAGAAGTAATTCCATATGTATTGGTCTGATAGGCTATTACTACCATACTGCTTACTTTGCAGCCTGGACATTTCCCCCCCAAACACATTTAAACTTGATACAGAGAAGTTATCGCAACATAGAAGTAATTTCCATCTACCATCTCTCATTAAACACTGTGTAAAGTTAGCTTGGTGTATTGAATCTACCATCTCTCATTAAACACTGTGTAAAGTTAGCTTGGTGTATTGAATCTACCATCTCTCATTAAACACTGTGTAAAGTTAGCTTGGTGTATTGAATCTACCATCTCTCATTAAACACTGTGTAAAGTTAGCTTGGTGTATTGAATCTACCATCTCTCATTAAACACTGTGTAAAGTTAGCTTGGTGTATTGAATCTACCATCTCTCATTAAACACTGTGTAAAGTTAGCTTGGTGTATTGAATCTACCATCTCTCATTAAACACTGTGTAAAGTTAGCTTGGTGTATTGAATCTACCATCTCTCATTAAACACTGTGTAAAGTTAGCTTGGTGTATTGAATCCACTATGAATGAATGAATGCATGAATGAATGAATGAATGAATGAATGAATGAATGAATGAATGAATGAATGAATGAATGAATGAATGAATGAATGAATGAAAGAATGAATGAATGAAAACACAATTGTTAAGGGGATGCAGACCAGAGAAAGACATTTGTCTTGTTTACATCAGGGTCCCCCATTTTCAATTCATAGTGACATTTATGACATACACATACATGACATTTATGGCATAGGGACATACGTGACATACAGGTATTTAGTACTGTTACATTTGTGACATATAGGATATTCAAATATACAGTACTGTTCCCCATAGATCCTGACAGTATATGATGGGGAGGGGACTGTACATTAGGAGGGGGTGGGTGGGAGAGAAATATACATACGGTGGGGAGGAGACTGTCTATTAGGAGGCGGTGGGGGGGGTTGGACATTTACGGTGGCCAGTTTCGAATTGCAGCCTCCCGTAGGTGCTCTTTAAGAGCGGTTTTGAATGTGGGTAGGGATTCACATTCCTTTACAGCTTTAGGTAGGGCGTTCCACATTGATGTGGCATAATTGCTAAACGTGTTTAGTCCCTTGTTTGAGCCAAATCTGGGTTTAACATGATTTGTTGAGCTTCCTCTGGTATTGTAGTCATGGTATTCACTGACCTTTGGGAAGTATTTTGACATGTACATGGGTACCTTAGTCGTTGGGGTCCAGGTCGTCGAGGTTGTGTGGGTTCAGGTTCCTCTTGTGTGTTTTAAAGTGTGTACCTGGAGGTTGTGTGGGTTCAGGTCCCTCTTGTGTGTTTTAAAGTGTGTACCTGGAGGTTGTGTGGGTTCAGGTCCCTCTTGTGTGTGTTTTAAAGTGTGTACCTGGAGGTTGTGTGGGTTCAGGTCCCTCTTGTGTGTGTTTTAAAGTGTGTACCTGGAGGTTGTGTGGGTTCAGGTCCCTCTTGTGTGTTTTAAAGTGTGTACCTGGAGGTTGTGTGGGTTCAGGTTCCTCTTGTGTGTTTTAAAGTGTGTACCTGGAGGTTGTGTGGGTTCAGGTCCCTCTTGTGTGTTTTAAAGTGTGTACCTGGATGTTGTGTGGGTTCAGGTCCCTCTTGTGTGTTTTAAAGTGTGTACCTGGAGGTTGTGTGGGTTCAGGTTCCTCTTGTGTGTTTTAAAGTGTGTACCTGGAGGTTGTGTGGGTTCAGGTCCCTCTTGTGTGTTTTAAAGTGTGTACCTGGAGGTTGTGTGGGTTCAGGTCCCTCTTGTGTGTTTTAAAGTGTGTACCTGGAGGTTGTGTGGGTTCAGGTTCCTCTTGTGTGTTTTAAAGTGTGTACCTGGATGTTGTGTGGGTTCAGGCCCCTCTTGTGTGTGTTTTAAAGTGTGTACCTCGAGGTTGTGTGGGTTCAGGCCCCTCTTGTGTGTGTTTTAAAGTGTGTACCTGGAGGTTGTGTGGGTTCAGGTCCCTCTTGTGTGTTTTAAAGTGTGTACCTGGAGGTTGTGTGGGTTCAGGCCCCTCTTGTGTGTGTTTTAAAGTGTGTACCTGGAGGTTGTGTGGGTTCAGGTCCGTCTTGTGTTTCTCTGAGAGCTTGAAGACCTTGCACGGCTCCTCGTCTCGGGCCATGGCGCGGGAGCTCATGATGAAGGGCTGGCCTGCATGGGGGACGAGGGGACATGGGTCAGATTCGGCTCAGACAAGAAAGGACTAAACACGCTTTGCAAATTATGCCACGGCTGTGGGTAGGGCGTTCCACATTGTTGTGTAACAGCCGTGAAGGAACGTGAATCTCTTCCCACCTTCAAAACCGCTCTCAAAGAGCACCTACGGGAGGCTGCAATTCGAAACTGGCCACCGTAAATGCCCCCCCCCCCCCAATGTAGTTTCCTCTCCCTTAAATGTATAGTTTCTGTTAGGATCTCTGTTACAGTACTGTATATTTGCATATCTTGTATGTCATAAATGTAACAGTACTGTATATCTATATATCATGTGTCATAAATGTCATGATATATATATATCTATATATCATGTGTGTCATAAATGTCATGATATATATATATATGTCTATCTGTATGTCATGTATGTCATGATGAATTGAAAATGGAGGCCCCTGATGTAAACAAGACGAAAGTCTTTCTCTGTACAATCTGAAGTAAATGTCCTTTGCGATCTAGTTATATATTAAAAAAGACTAAATCCTTCCATTTGAATACGATTAAGCAGGCCTCGCACGGAGCGCACAGCAGGCCACGCACGGAGCGCACAGCAGGCCTCGCACGGAGCGCACAGCAGGCCACGCACGGAGCACACAGCAGGCCTCGCACGGAGCGCACAGCAGGCCACACACGGAGCACACAGCAGGCCACGCACGGAGCGCACAGCAGGCCACGCACGGAGCACACAGCAGGCCACGCACGGAGCGCACAGCAGGCCACGCACGGAGCGCACAGCAGGCCACGCACGGAGCACACAGCAGGCCTCGCACGGAGCACACAGCAGGCCTCGCACGGAGCACACAGCAGGCCATACGCACGGAGCGCACAGCAGGCCACGCACGGAGCGCACAGCAGGCCACGCACAGAGCACACAGCAGGCCACGCACGGAGCGCACAGCAGGCCTCGCACGGAGCGCACAGCAGGCCACGCACGGAGCACACAGCAGGCCACGCACGGAGCACACAGCAGGCCACACACGGAGCGCACAGCAGGCCACGCACGGAGCACACAGCAGGCCTCGCACGGAGCGCACAGCAGGCCACGCACGGAGCACACAGCAGGCCACGCACGGAGCGCACAGCAGGCCATACGCACGGAGCACACAGCAGGCCATACGCACGGAGCGCACAGCAGGCCACGCACGGAGCGCACAGCAGGCCACGCACGGAGCGCACAGCAGGCCACGCACGGAGCGCACACACACAGCAGGCGGCGACACCAAATCCTTCTGAAGGGAACAAGCAGCCGGACAAAGACTCATTATTATACAACAAGCCGTGACGCAGCCGTGTAGCCAAATGTACCTTCGTTTTTAATTTAAAAATTCAAATAAAAAAAAGTATCAAATTTTTTTATGAATTCCTTTTTTTTCTTTCTTTTTTTTATATCCTCAAACTAAATCCTCAATTTGAATAAAGTGATTAATCTGATTAAATGAGTCTTTTTTCTTTTATTAAATCAACCTTCCAGCCCCCTGTCAACTGTCAAATGATGTCAACTGTCAACCTGAATTAACATTCAGTATTCAATATTGTCTGATTCAATATTAACATTCAGTATTCAAGTAGAACAGCTAGCTAGCCGTTGTGAACACTCACCTTCCACAGCAACCCGGTCGGCAAGGCACCTTGGTTGAGAAATACAGGCTTCAATCTACGTTGTTTAGTCGATCTGTTCAGTCCTGTTCAAAGATGCACAATGAGAGCTTCTGAGAGAATTGTTGAATATATACACATGTTCTATAATGTTTGATCATGACATCATACTGTGACATCACAACGGAACATGATTGAGTTCCATTCAAGGACGCGGGAAGTACAGGTGCGGTGGGTGCTGCAGCACCCCCTGCTGGCGGGGAGTGTAACTGCAAGCTGTGTCAGAAGATTTACACACAAAAAAATCCAAAACATAAATTTTTTTTAGTTAGCATTTTAGTGTAAGCAGTCTAAAACATGTTTTTTTTTAATGGTTCAAATCCACTATTTAATGATATTTTGTGTGTTTTCTGTGTATCTGATCTGAGTCTGACTGTCTGTGACGCTGCAGCGCGCCGCACACTCACACACACACATCGGCGACGCGCCGACGTCTACTACGTCTCCGTGACGTGGTTTCGGCGCGAAGGATGAGGACTTGAGTTTGAATAATAAACAGTAGTGTGTACTTCCTTGTGTCTCGAAATGTCTCAAAAACGAATATCCGATTTCTTTAATAATAATCAGCCCAAAGCCAAAGATGCAACAGCTGCCTCCTCATGTACCGGAGGGGACACATGATGCAAGGCTTGGTCCTCACTGCAGCCGACCAGTGGGAGGCATAGTCTAGCAACGTTCGAGACAGGGGAGGGGAGAATTGAAGGGAGAATTGGCAAGGCGAAATTGTGATGGGAGAAAAATTGAAAAATAAGGAGAAAAAGTGGATAAAAAAGGAAAACCGTCAGCTTTAGACGTCTTGGACACTTCAGGCTTTTCTAAGGAGCCTCAAGCAAGGTCTTCTAGTCTGGAGAGTCCCAGACATAGTGCTCAGGAAAATGGACTTAGCGCCCGGAGTTGGAGCTGAACTTGGCCACACAATCATGTGTGTATAGTGAATACAGCAGGGGAATCAGAACACAGCCATGGGGGGACCCGATACTCAGGGTGATGGTGTTGGAGGTCTGACCCCCCACCCTTCAAGTACCTGGGGGTCCACATCTCAGAGGACCTGACATGGTCAACACACATAGACACAGTAGTAAAGAAGGCGAAACAGCGTCTCTACCACCTGAGCAGGCACGTGCATACATAGGGGTGAAGGGGTGCCCGGGCACCTGCCTTTTTCATTTCTCATTAGAAAGTGCCCTTTTTATGCCACCCTATTTTTATTTTATTTTTTTACTGTTGCACATATATATATACTGCCCTGCCCTTCCAAATGAAAGATGTCACGATAGAATCTAAATATTAGGTAAAGAAAGAGAGAGAAATGCCACCCCTCTCGTAAATAATAGGTCCTTCCAGCCTTGAAGGACCTATTACGCATAGGCATAGCACGTGGGTGGGGATGATCAATGAGACCACGCAGGGCCAGCAGTGCACTGAACAGGAAATTGATATCCAGCTGTTGTTGAGCTCACAGTGCCCTCACACTCGAGTCGAGACCTCTTTTTTTACAGTTACTATTTCAACTAAAACAAAGCAAGAGTACACATCAGGTAAGGTATTTGCCCAACAAAATAAAATGTCGGGTTTGCAGTGCACTGTATATTTTCGTGAAACACGTCGGCAGATCAGCCCTCCCCAGTCCCCAGCCCCTCCCTCCCTGCTGCTAGTGCAGGAAAACACGCAGCATACTCTCACTCTCTCTCTCTCTCTCTCTCTCTCTCTCTCTCTCTCTCTCTCTCTCTCTCTCTCTCTCTCTCTCTCTCTCTCTCTCCCTCTCTCTCTCCCTCTCCCTCCCTCTCCCTCTCCCCCTCCCTCCCTCCCGCAGCTGTTGGCATCTATCGGTGAAACTGAATGTACCATGATAGACTTGTATTAACCCCAAAAATCGCGCTCGCGCGCTGCGCGCGCTCGCATTACATTAGATACTAAATGCCCTTTTATGAAATATCGGGCACCTGCCTTTCTAAAGTCCTGTGCACGTCCCTGCACCTGAGACAGTTAAGGAAGTTCAGAGTATCGGGGAAGATACTCCAGTCCTTCTACTCAGGAGCTGTAGAGAGCATCCTGACCGGAAACATCACTGCCTGGTATGGAAACAGCACGGCACAGGACAAGAAGGCCCTACAGAGAGTGGTGCGCTCAGCCGAGCGTACCACGGGTATTGCACTACCCCCCCTGCAGGTTCTATACAACAAGAGGTGCAAATCCAGAGCCTGCAGGATAATGAAAGACCCTCACCACCCCAATAACAGCCTGTTTCAGCTGCTGAGGTCAGGCAGACGCCTGCGAACCCCAGCTACTAGGACAGAGCGGCTTAGGCTCAGCTTCTTCCCCCAGGCCATCAGAGCCATGAACAATGAACATTGAGTGCTCAGAACATTGAACTGTCCACACACAAGCACACATGAACACACACACGACACGCACACTGTGCACGCTCACACACGAGCAGCCACTTAACACTTTAACATGAGCGGGCACACACTCATGTCGCACACACGCACACTTATGGCCAAAGGAAAGGACACTTTAAATTAGAATAACAGGAACAGTGTATTGCACTACCAAAGCTAACTAGCATGTCCCACATGCTCTGTAAATAACTATGTACAGATACCGAGATGTCACTCCATGTTACCTGCTACCTGTTACTGCACAATGTTGTTTCCTTCTTTTGATTCTATTATATGTACCACTGTATTGCACATCATTGCGGGCAAGACCACCCGCATTTCATTGTATACCTGTATGCCGTGACAATTAAAACTCTTGACTTGACTTGACTAACCGCCTGGGGCCTTTCACTCAGAAAGTCCAGTATCCAGGCGCTCAGAGCGGAGCTCAGACCCAGCTCGATCAGCTTGTCCACCAGTCTGGTGGGGACTATGGTGTTGAACGCTGAGCTGTAGTCAATGAACAACAGTCTCACATAGCCCCCCTTCTGGCAGTCTAGGTGAGGTCTAGGTGAGGTACTGTGTAGTACTTGAGAGACCGCATCGTCAGTGGACCTGTTTGGCCTGTATGCAAATTGCAAAGGGTTCATATCACTGGTTAGGGAGGCACAAATGTAATCCTTAACCAGCCTCTCAAAACATTTCATGACCACAGAGGTGAGTGCCACTGGTCTGTAGTCATTAAGACCTGTTGGGGAGGATTTCTTTGGTACCGGTATTATAGTGGACACCTTGAAGCAGGCAGGGACCACGGACTCAGCCAGGGATAGATTAAATATGGTGGTGAACACTGGGGCTAGCTGGTTAGCACAGGACTTAAGTATACGTCCTGTTATCCCATCTGGGCCAGCTGCCTTTCTGGTGTTCACCCGCATAAATGCTCTTCTCACACTGTGTTCCGTCACTGAGAGAGTGCCCCCCCCACACGGATGCCCCTCCACGACGACCGGTGCGTCAGTGACGTCGTTAGCCGGTGAGCTAGCGTCGCCATTGTTTGCACCGAACCGTGCGTAAAAGGAGTTGAGTTGGTCCGCGAGAGAGGCGTCGGCACTCCCCATTGAGGGGGTGCTGACTTTGTAGTCAGTTATCATCCGTAGTCCTCGCCATAAACCTCTTGTGTCGTTTGTTTCCTGACGCTCTGCCCAGGTTATGAGCAGTGGTGCGAGCGTTCAGAGCCACTCGGATAGTACTGTCAACCCACGGTTTCTGGTTCGGGAAGACCCAAACCTTTTTCGTGGGTACAATGCTATCCGCTAGTGTTGTTATGAAACTCACAACAACATCAGCAAACTCACTGCTCGCCTGAAGCATTCCCCAGTCGAAGTCATCGAGTGCGTCCTGTAGCGTGGCCTCTGATTGGTTGGACCACTTCTTTACCTCACGTGACACGACCAGTGATGCCACTAACGCGTTACTAAGTAACGCCTTACAGTAATCTGATTACTTTTCCCCGAAAATAGTAATCTAACGCGTTAATCTTTAAAAGCCAGTAATCTGATTGCAGTTACTTGTCCAAGTGGCTGTGCGTTACTATTTCGTTACTATCTCATCATAAATTCATAATGCAGGCGGAATGCAGTATTTTATTTCGTTTTAGACAGTCAAAAATATACGTTTGGAGCTGTATTTCCTTGTATTGGGGGAGTGACGTCACAGCACGCAACCTCACGTTGTTCCATGCTGGTGGGCGCGGCTGTTATTGTTATTATCAGGCTCACCAAAACTAGCGAGCTAGCAGGGAGACGTTCACGCTGGTAACGCTTTCTTGCAAACAACAAACAAACAAACAAACAAACAAACACTATGCGGAGGAAACAAAATACTGTCTACCGCATCTGGAATATACAGCACAGCACGACCAAACGGATAGAAAAAACCAAACCCGAAGCATCGACTTCTGGATTTCTTTACTGGATTTAAACCATAGTGCAGGTATGTTCCACCTTTGAGTTAAACATCTTTTGCATTGCACTATTCATGAACATGGAACACCATACTCACACACACCTCCAATGTACAGCCCCACCCCACCTACCCAACCTCCCCCAATGCACAGTTTCTATGTCAAATGTATATATACTCTTTTTCTGGATTTTTTTAGTATCACAAACAGTACTGCATTTGAAAATCTGGTATGTCATAAATGTATAGATGTAGCAGTACTGTCTATCTGTATGTCGTGTGTGTCATATGATGAATTGAAAATGGGGGACCCTGATGGAAACAAGACGAAAGTCTTTCTCAGGTCTGCATCCTCTTAACAATTGTATGTATTGAGCCGTACTGTACTGTACCCATTCTGCAATCTGTTAATAAACTTTTCAATCAATCAATCAATACTGCAGTATGTAGGTTGTCAGTAGCACACAATAATACATAATAATAATAATAATAATAATAATAATAATAATAATAATAATAATAATAATAATAATAATAATAATAATAATAATAATAATAATAATAATAATAATAATAATAATAATAATAATAATAATAATAGCATAGGAGGAGCAGTACCGTTTAATAGACTGTTTTTTAAGAGCATGAGCTTCAGATACTGGATAGACCTTCAAACATAAAGAAAATTTTCTTGAAGTATAACACTCCAACCCATCAAGTGCTCCTGTGGAACGACTTTTTAGTCTGGGAGGGTTGGTGCTCACGCCTAGAAGGAACAGACTTTCTGACAAGAGGTTTGAGAAGATTCTGTTACTGAGATATAATCACTGGTTTACTCACCCCTCTCCCCTGTTTCACTAGGAACATTAGAACCATATCTGAATAGGGCAGGCCTCAAAGGTAGGCTATACATATCAGCCTACATGTGGTGTTATTGACCATTTATCTTTTGTGAAATCTATAGATATATAGATAGGCCTACCTGCCCTATTAGTACATTTTACTCAAACTGAGTAAATTTTACAATTTTTTTTTGTCATTCTTATGTTGTGGCAGCAGCAGGGACGACGACTTCGTAACCTAGTTACTTTCAAAGTAACTAAGTTACTCTGATAATCAAGTAATCAGTAAAGTAACTAAGATTACTTTTTAAAGGAGTAATCAGTAATCAGTAATCAGATTACTTTTACAAGTAATCTGTGGCATCACTGGACACGACAGCGTCACGTGATCTCTGCCTGTATGCGGGTATGAGCAAGATGGCGTCGTGATCCGATGTGCTCGTTGCTCCAGCACAGGCGGCGACACCAAATCCTTCTGAAGGGATCAAGCAGCCGGACAAAGACTCATTATTATACAACAAGCCGTGACGCAGCCGTGTAGCCAAATTTACCTTCGTTTTTAATTTAAAAATTCAAATAAAAAAAAGTATCTAATTTTTTAATGAATTCCTTTTTTTTCTTTCTTTTTTTTATATCCTCAAACTAAATCCTCAATTTGAATAAAGTGATTAATCTGATTAAATGAGTCTTTTTTCTTTTATTAAATCAACTTTCCAGCCCCCTGTCAACTGTCAAATGATGTCAACTGTCAACCTGAATTAACATTCAGTATTCAATATTGTCTGATTCAATATTAACATTCAGTATTCAAGTAGAACAGCTAGCTAGCCGTTGTGAACACTCACCTTCCACAGCAACCCGGTCGGCAAGGCACCTTGGTTGAGAAATACAGGCTTCAATCTACGTTGTTTAGTCGATCTGTTCAGTCCTGTTCAAAGATGCACAATGAGAGCTTCTTCTTCTTCTTCTTATTTGAATTTCCGGCAGAGTAGACGCATCGTGGCGTATTACTGCCCTCCGCAATTCTTTTTTATGGGCTCTTCTTCTTCTCCTTCTTCTCCTTCTTCACCTTCTTTTTCTTCTTCTACTGGACCCCGTCATCAACTACATTGTCCATTGGAGTGCAGCTACTGCTGCTACTTCCTGCCTGAGCCCCCCTCCGCGGGACCCTCCTTGCCCCCTGCTATCTTATCCTGGGCTGCTTTGTCCCTCGCAGCCTTGTCCCTCGCAGCCCCCTCAGCCAATTCTTTACACACCTCCTTCCAGTCCAGACCTTCCAATCCCAGATGTTGAACCGCTATCCTAACAATCATCTTCACCATCTCTGTTCTACCCGTAACCTCTGCCATACCAGTAACTACCCCTGCCACGAAGGCCACAATACCTAATTTCTCCTCCCTTCCCCTGTCTCTTTCCACCTGCTCTACCCTCACTGCCAAATGCCCTCCTTCAACCCCCTGCACCCTTTCTTGGCTACCCTGTCCTGCCCTGCTAACCGCCCCAGCATACGTCAACTTACCCTCCCTTCTCTCTCTCCGATCCGCGACCTGCTTCATCATCACCTCGCACCCCCGAAACGCTACACTATGCTCCCCACCACAACTACAGCACTTCGGCTTCACTCCCTCTCCACATTTCCCATATTCATGTTCCCCGCCACACCTAGCGCACCTCATCCCCTTCATACACGTGGTAGCTATATGGCCAAACCCCTGGCACCTATAGCACCTAAGAGGATTATGAACAAATTCCCTAACCCTATACATCCTACGCCCTACTAACACCTCCCTAGGAACAACCCCACCCTCAAACGTAATCACTACCGTCCCCGTCACTGCCCTCTCCGCTCCCCTCTTCATCCTTGCTGCACTCTTAACTATGCCATTACGCCTGTCCTCCTTTAGCTCTTCCACCAGCTGCTCTACTGTAACCTCGACCGGTACCCCAACTATCACCCCCTTACATCCCCCCCCCCTCTTCTCCCCTACTCTCGCCACCTTACTTATACCCACCCCCCCAATGCTCTGCATCTTCCTAGCCACCTCCACCTGCCCCTCACTACCACACCCTACGGCCAGATTCCCATCCCACAAAACGTTCACGTACTTTACCTCTCCTAATCGCTCGGCAATGAGTTTGGGCCACTCGAGCCTACCTACTTTCCTCTCATCCCTCTCCCCCTCAAGCCTGACCACTATATGGATCACTTCCGCTTTTGCCACATCTTTTCCTGCACCCTCGTCTCCCGGCCCACTTGAGCTATCGTCCCCCCCTTTCTTCCTCTTCCCCCCTTCTCCCCCCCTCTCCTCCCCCCTACTCTCACTATCCCCATCGCTGTCGTTCCTCTCCGTCCGCTTCTTCCTCTTCTTCCTCACCGTATCCCACCCCTCCTCCTCCCTCTCTTCTTTCTCCCTCTCCTCCCCTCTGTACTCCGACTGATCGCGAATATCGGTCGTTAGCTCCATTTGCCGTTCTTCCTCTTCCTTCTTCTTCTTCTTTACACCATCCGACTCCTTCCCTTTGTCTTCCACCATCTCCGAGACCTCCTTCTCACTTCCCTCTCCACACGTCACACCCCGAGGGGACACTGGGCTCGCACCCGGTGACTCGCGTCCCTCCTGACGAAAGCCCTCATTCCACTCGCTCCCATCTCGATTCACCCAAAACCCTGGACTGTCTTGCTCCGGCCGGGGCCATTCACGAGGAATCCACTCTCCCCGCTCTCCATAAGCTGCAGCGCTCGCCTTCCACCACCGCTCACTCCCCCTCATGTTAGTATTCCATCTTTCCATAGCTAGACCTGAGAGAATTGTTGAATATATACACATGTTCTATAATGTTTGATCATGACATCATACTGTGACATCACAAATGTTCTAGAATGTACTATTATGACATCATACTGTGACATCACAACGGAACATGATTGAGTTCCATTAAAGGACGCGGGAACTACAGGTGCGGCGGGTGCTGCAGCACCCCCTGCTGGCGGGGAGTGTAACTGCAAGCTGTGTCAGAAGATTTACACAAAAAAAAATCCAAAACTTACATTTTTTTTAGTTAGCATTTTAGTGTAAGCAGTCTAAAACATGTTTTTTTTTTAATGGTTAAAATCCACTATTTAATGATATTTTGTGTGTTTTCTGTGTATCTGATCTGAGTCTGACTGTCTGTGACGCTGCAGCGCGCCGCACACTCACACACACACATCGGCGACGCGCCGACGTCTACTACGTCTCCGTGACGTGGTTTCGGCGCGAAGGATGAGGACTTGAGTTTGAATAATAAACAGTAGTGTGTACTTCCTTGTGTCTCGAAATGTCTCAAAAACGAATATCCGATTTCTTTAATAATAATCAGCCCAAAGCCAAAGATGCAACAGCTGCCTCCTCATGTACCGGAGGGGACACATGATGCAAGGCTTGGTCCTCACTGCAGCCGACCAGTGGGAGGCATAGTCTAGCAACGTTCGAGACAGGGGAGGGGAGAATTGAAGGGAGAATTGGCAAGGCGAAATTGTGATGGGAGAAAAATAGAAAAATAAGGAGAAAAAGTGGATAAAAAAGGAAAACCGTCAGCTTTAGACGTCTTGGACACTTCAGGCTTTTCTAAGGAGCCTCAAGCAAGGTCTTCTAGTCTGGAGAGTCCCAGACATAGTGCTCAGGAAAATGGACTTAGCGCCCGGAGTTGGAGCTGAACTTGGCCACACAATCATGTGTGTATAGTGAATACAGCAGGGGAATCAGAACACAGCCATGGGGGGACCCGATACTCAGGGTGATGGTGTTGGAGGTCTGACCCCCCACCCTTCAAGTACCTGGGGGTCCACATCTCAGAGGACCTGACATGGTCAACACACATAGACACAGTAGTAAAGAAGGCGAAACAGCGTCTCTACCACCTGAGACAGTTAAGGAAGTTCAGAGTATCGGGGAAGATACTCCAGTCCTTCTACTCAGGAGCTGTAGAGAGCATCCTGACCGGAAACATCACTGCCTGGTATGGAAACAGCACGGCACAGGACAAGAAGGCCCTACAGAGAGTGGTGCGCTCAGCCGAGCGTACCACGGGTATTGCACTACCCCCCCTGCAGGTTCTATACAACAAGAGGTGCAAATCCAGAGCCTGCAGGATAATGAAAGACCCTCACCACCCCAATAACAGCCTGTTTCAGCTGCTGAGGTCAGGCAGACGCCTGCGAACCCCAGCTACTAGGACAGAGCGGCTTAGGCTCAGCTTCTTCCCCCAGGCCATCAGAGCCATGAACAATGAACATTGAGTGCTCAGAACATTGAACTGTCCACACACAAGCACACATGAACACACACACGACACGCACACTGTGCACGCTCACACACAAGCAGCCACTTAACACTTTAACATGAGCGGGCACACACTCATGTCGCACACACGCACACTTATGGCCAAAGGAAAGGACACTTTAAATTAGAATAACAGGAACAGTGTATTGCACTACCAAAGCTAACTAGCATGTCCCACATGCTCTGTAAATAACTATGTACAGATACCGAGATGTCACTCCATGTTACCTGCTACCTGTTACTGCACAATGTTGTTTCCTTCTTTTGATTCTATTATATGTACCACTGTATTGTACATCATTGCGGGCAAGACCACCCGCATTTCATTGTATACCTGTATGCCGTGACAATTAAAACTCTTGACTTGACTTGACTAACCGCCTGGGGCCTTTCACTCAGAAAGTCCAGTATCCAGGCGCTCAGAGCGGAGCTCAGACCCAGCTCGATCAGCTTGTCCACCAGTCTGGTGGGGACTATGGTGTTGAACGCTGAGCTGTAGTCAATGAACAACAGTCTCACATAGCCCCCCTTCTGGCAGTCTAGGTGAGGTCTAGGTGAGGTACTGTGTAGTACTTGAGAGACCGCATCGTCAGTGGACCTGTTTGGCCTGTATGCAAATTGCAAAGGGTTCATATCACTGGTTAGGGAGGCACAAATGTAATCCTTAACCAGCCTCTCAAAACATTTCATGACCACAGAGGTGAGTGCCACTGGTCTGTAGTCATTAAGACCTGTTGGGGAGGATTTCTTTGGTACCGGTATTATAGTGGACACCTTGAAGCAGGCAGGGACCACGGACTCAGCCAGGGATAGATTAAATATGGTGGTGAACACTGGGGCTAGCTGGTTAGCACAGGACTTAAGTATACGTCCTGTTATCCCATCTGGGCCAGCTGCCTTTCTGGTGTTCACCCGCATAAATGCTCTTCTCACACTGTGTTCCGTCACTGAGAGAGTGCCCCCCCCACACGGATGCCCCTCCACGACGACCGGTGCGTCAGTGACGTCGTTAGCCAGTGAGCTAGCGTCGCCATTGTTTGCACCGAACCGTGCGTAAAAGGAGTTGAGTTGGTCCGCGAGAGAGGCGTCGGCACTCCCCATTGAGGGGGTGCTGACTTTGTAGTCAGTTATCATCCGTAGTCCTCGCCATAAACCTCTTGTGTCGTTTGTTTCCTGACGCTCTGCCCAGGTTATAAGCAGTGGTGCGAGCGTTCAGAGCCACTCGGATAGTACTGTCAACCCACGGTTTCTGGTTCGGGGAGACCCGAACCTTTTTCGTGGGTACAATGCTATCCGCTAGTGTTGTTATGAAACTCACAACAACATCAGCAAACTCACTGCTCGCCTGAAGCATTCCCCAGTCGAAGTCATCGAGTGCGTCCTGTAGCGTGGCCTCTGATTGGTCGGACCACTTCTTTACCTCACGTGACACGACCAGTGATGCCACTAACGCGTTACTAAGTAACGCCTTACAGTAATCTGATTACTTTTCCCCGAAAATAGTAATCTAACGCGTTAATCTTTAAAAGCCAGTAATCTGATTGCAGTTACTTGTCCAAGTGGCTGTGCGTTACTATTTCGTTACTATCTCATCATAAATTCATAATGCAGGCGGAATGCAGTATTTTATTTCGTTTTAGACAGTCAAAAATATACGTTTGGAGCTGTATTTCCTTGTATTGGGGGAGTGACGTCACAGCACGCAACCTCACGTTGTTCCATGCTGGTGGGCGCAGCTGTTATTGTTATTATCAGGCTCACCAAAACTAGCGAGCTAGCAGGGAGACGTTCACGCTGGTAACGCTTTCTTGCAAACAACAAACAAACAAACAAACAAACACTATGCGGAGGAAACAAAATACTGTCTACCGCATCTGGAATATACAGCACAGCACGACCAAACGGATAGAAAAAACCAAACCCGAAGCATCAACTTCTGGATTTCTTTACTGGATTTAAACCATAGTGCAGGTATGTTCCACCTTTGAGTTAAACATCTTTTGCATTGCACTATTCATGAACATGGAACACCATACTCACACACACCTCCAATGTACAGCCCACCCCACCTACCCAACCTCCCCCAATGCACAGTTTCTATGTCAAATGTATATACACTCTTTTTCTGGATTTTTTTAGTATCACAAACAGTACTGCATTTGAAAATCTGGTATGTCATAAATGTATAGATGTAGCAGTACTGTCTATCTGTATGTCGTGTGTCATATGATGAATTGAAAATGGGGGACCCTGATGGAAACAAGACGAAAGTCTTTCTCAGGTCTGCATCCTCTTAACAATTGTATGTATTGAGCCGTACTGTACTGTACCCATTCTGCAATCTGTTAATAAACTTTTCAATCAATCAATCAATCAATACTGCAGTATGTAGGTTGTCAGTAGCACACAATAATAAATAATAATAATAATAATAATAATAATAATAATAATAATAATAATAATAATAATAATAATAATAATAATAATAATAATAATAATAATAATAATAATAATAATAATAATAATAATAATAATAATAATAATAATAATAATAATAATAATAATAATAATAATAATAATAATAATAATAGCATAGGAGGAGCAGTACCGTTTAATAGACTGTTTTTTAAGAGCATGAGCTTCAGATACTGGATAGACCTTCAAACATAAAGAACATTTTCTTGAAGTATAACACTCCAACCCATCAAGTGCTCCTGTGGAACGGCTTTTTAGTCTGGGAGGGTTGGTGCTCACGCCTAGAAGGAACAGACTTTCTGACAAGAGGTTTGAGAAGATTCTGTTACTGAGATATAATCACTGGTTTACTCACCCCTCTCCCCTGTTTCACTAGGAACATTAGAACCATATCTGAATAGGGCAGGCCTCAAAGGTAGGCTACATATCAGCCTACATGTGGTGTTATTGACCATTTATCTTTTGTGAAATCTATAGATATATAGATAGGCCTACCTGCCCTATTAGTACATTTTACTCAAACTGAGTACATTTTACAATTTTTTTTTGTCATTCTTATGTTGTGGCAGCAGCAGGGACGACGACTTCGTAACCTAGTTACTTTCAAAGTAACTAAGTTACTCTGATAATCAAGTAATCAGTAAAGTAACTAAGATTACTTTTTAAAAGAGTAATCAGTAATCAGATTACTTTTACAAGTAATCTGTGGCATCACTGGACACGACAGCGTCACGTGATCTCTGCCTGTATGCGGGTATGAGCAAGATGGCGTTGTGATCAGATGTGCTCGTTGCTCCAGCACAGGCGGCGACACCAAATCCTTCTGAAGGGATCAAGCAGCCGGACAAAGACTCATTATTATACAACAAGCCGTGACGCAGCCGTGTAGCCAAATTTACCTTCGTTTTTAATTAAAAAATTCAAATAAAAAAAAGTATCTAATTTTTTAATGAATTCCTTTTTTTTCTTTCTTTTTTTTATATCCTCAAACTAAATCCTCAATTTGAATAAAGTGATTCATCTGATTAAATGAGTCTTTTTTCTTTTATTAAATCAACTTTCCAGCCCCCTGTCAACTGTCAAATGATGTCAACTGTCAACCTGAATTAACATTCAGTATTCAATATTGTCTGATTCAATATTAACATTCAGTATTCAATATTGTCTGATTCAATATTAACATTCAGTATTCAAGTAGAACAGCTAGCTAGCCGTTGTGAACACTCACCTTCCACAGCAACCCGGTCGGCAAGGCACCTTGGTTGAGAAATACAGACTTCAATCTACGTTGTTTAGTCGATCTGTTCAGTCCTGTTGAGAGAATTGTTGAATATATACACATGTTCTATAATGTTTGATCATGACATCATACTGTGACATCACAAATGTTCTAGAATGTACTATTATGACATCATACTGTGACATCACAATGGAACATGATTGAGTTCCATTCAAGGACGCGGGAACTACAGGTGCGGCGGGTGCTGCAGCACCCCCTGCTGGCGGGGAGTGTAACTGCAAGCTGTGTCAGAAGATTTACACAAAAAAAATCCAAAACTTAAATTTTTTTTAGTTAGCATTTTAGTGTAAGCAGTCTAAAACATGTTTTTTTTTAATGGTTAAAATCCACTATTTAATGATATTTTGTGTGTTTTCTGTGTATCTGATCTGAGTCTGACTGTCTGTGACGCTGCAGCGCGCCGCATACTCACACACACACATCGGCGACGCGCCGACGTCTACTACGTCTCCGTGACGTGGTTTCGGCGCGAAGGATGAGGACTTGAGTTTGAATAATAAACAGTAGTGTGTTTACTTCCTTGTGTCTCGAAATGTCTCAAAAACGAATATCCGATTTCTTTAATAATAATCAGCCCAAAGCCAAAGATGCAACAGCTGCCTCCTCGTGTACCGGAGGGGACACGTGATGCAAGGCTTGGTCCTCACTGCAGCCGACCAGTGGGAGGCATAGTCTAGCAACGTTCAAGAGAGGGGAGGGGAGAATTGAAGGGAGAATTGGCAAGGCGAAATTGGGATGGGAGAAAAATAGAAAAATAAGGAGAAAAAGTGGATAAAAAAGGAAAACCGTCAGCTTTAGACGTCTTGGACACTTCAGGCTTTTCTAAGGAGCCTCAAGCAAGGTCTTCTAGTCTGGAGAGTCCCAGACATAGTGATCAGGAAAATGGACTTAGCGCCCGGAGTTGGAGCTGAAATTGGCCACACAATCATGTGTGTATAGTGAATACAGCAGGGGAATCAGAACACAGCCCTGGGGGGACCCGATACTCAGGGTGATGGTGTTGGAGGTCTGACCCCCCACCCTAACCGCCTGGGGCCTTTCACTCAGAAAGTCCAGTATCCAGGCGCTCAGAGCGGAGCTCAGACCCAGCTCGATCAGCTTGTCCACCAGTCTGGTGGGGACTATGGTGTTGAACGCTGAGCTGTAGTCAATGAACAACAGTCTCACATAGCCCCCCTTCTGGCAGTCTAGGTGAGGTACTGTGTAGTACTTGAGAGACCGCATCGTCAGTGGACCTGTTTGGCCTGTATGCAAATTGCAAAGGGTTCATATCACTGGTTAGGGAGGCACAAATGTAATCCTTAACCAGCCTCTCAAAACATTTCATGACCACAGAGGTGAGTGCCACTGGTCTGTAGTCATTAAGACCTGTTGGGGAGGATTTCTTTGGTACCGGTATTATAGTGGACACCTTGAAGCAGGCAGGGACCACGGACTCAGCCAGGGATAGATTAAATATGGTGGTGAACACTGGGGCTAGCTGGTTAGCACAGGACTTAAGTATACGTCCTGTTATCCCATCTGGGCCAGCTGCCTTTCTGGTGTTCACCCGCATAAATGCTCTTCTCACACTGTGTTCCGTCACTGAGAGAGTGCCCCCCCCACACGGATGCCCCTCCACGACGACCGGTGCGTCAGTGACGTCGTTAGCCGGTGAGCTAGCGTCGCCATTGTTTGCACCGAACCGTGCGTAAAAGGAGTTGAGTTGGTCCGCGAGAGAGGCGTCGGCACTCCCCATTGAGGGGGTGCTGACTTTGTAGTCAGTTATCATCCGTAGTCCTCGCCATAAACCTCTTGTGTCGTTTGTTTCCTGACGCTCTGCCCAGGTTATAAGCAGTGGTGCGAGCGTTCAGAGCCACTCGGATAGTACTGTCAACCCACGGTTTATGGTTCGGGAAGACCCAAACCTTTTTCGTGGGTACAATGCTATCCGCTAGTGTTGTTATGAAACTCACAACAACATCAGCAAACTCACTGCTCGCCTGAAGCATTCCCCAGTCGAAGTCATTGAGTGCGTCCTGTAGCGTGGCCTCTGATTGGTCGGACCACTTCTTTACCTCACGTGACACGACCAGTGATGCCACTAACGCGTTACTAAGTAACGCCTTACAGTAATCTGATTACTTTTCCCCGAAAATAGTAATCTAACGCGTTAATCTTTAAAAGCCAGTAATCTGATTGCAGTTACTTGTCCAAGTGGCTGTGCGTTACTATTTCGTTACTATCTCATCATAAATTCATAATGCAGGCGGAATGCAGTATTTTATTTCGTTTTAGACAGTCAAAAATATACGTTTGGAGCTGTATTTCCTTGTATTGGGGGAGTGACGTCACAGCACGCAACCTCACGTTGTTCCATGCTGGTGGGCGCAGCTGTTATTGTTATTATCAGGCTCACCAAAACTAGCGAGCTAGCAGGGAGACGTTCACGCTGGTAACGCTTTCTTGCAAACAACAAACAAACAAACAAACAAACACTATGCGGAGGAAACAAAATACTGTCTACCGCATCTGGAATATACAGCACAGCACGACCAAACGGATAGAAAAAACCAAACCCGAAGCATCAACTTCTGGATTTCTTTACTGGATTTAAACCATAGTGCAGGTATGTTCCACCTTTGAGTTAAACATCTTTTGCATTGCACTATTCATGAACATGGAACACCATACTCACACACACCTCCAATGTACAGCCCACCCCACCTACCCAACCTCCCCCAATGCACAGTTTCTATGTCAAATGTATATACACTCTTTTTCTGGATTTTTTTAGTATCACAAACAGTACTGCATTTGAAAATCTGGTATGTCATAAATGTATAGATGTAGCAGTACTGTCTATCTGTATGTCGTGTGTCATATGATGAATTGAAAATGGGGGACCCTGATGGAAACAAGACGAAAGTCTTTCTCAGGTCTGCATCCTCTTAACAATTGTATGTATTGAGCCGTACTGTACTGTACCCATTCTGCAATCTGTTAATAAACTTTTCAATCAATCAATCAATCAATACTGCAGTATGTAGGTTGTCAGTAGCACACAATAATAAATAATAATAATAATAATAATAATAATAATAATAATAATAATAATAATAATAATAATAATAATAATAATAATAATAATAATAATAATAATAATAATAATAATAATAATAATAATAATAATAATAATAATAATAATAATAATAATAATAATAATAATAATAATAGCATAGGAGGAGCAGTACCGTTTAATAGACTGTTTTTTAAGAGCATGAGCTTCAGATACTGGATAGACCTTCAAACATAAAGAACATTTTCTTGAAGTATAACACTCCAACCCATCAAGTGCTCCTGTGGAACGGCTTTTTAGTCTGGGAGGGTTGGTGCTCACGCCTAGAAGGAACAGACTTTCTGACAAGAGGTTTGAGAAGATTCTGTTACTGAGATATAATCACTGGTTTACTCACCCCTCTCCCCTGTTTCACTAGGAACATTAGAACCATATCTGAATAGGGCAGGCCTCAAAGGTAGGCTACATATCAGCCTACATGTGGTGTTATTGACCATTTATCTTTTGTGAAATCTATAGATATATAGATAGGCCTACCTGCCCTATTAGTACATTTTACTCAAACTGAGTACATTTTACAATTTTTTTTTGTCATTCTTATGTTGTGGCAGCAGCAGGGACGACGACTTCGTAACCTAGTTACTTTCAAAGTAACTAAGTTACTCTGATAATCAAGTAATCAGTAAAGTAACTAAGATTACTTTTTAAAAGAGTAATCAGTAATCAGATTACTTTTACAAGTAATCTGTGGCATCACTGGACACGACAGCGTCACGTGATCTCTGCCTGTATGCGGGTATGAGCAAGATGGCGTTGTGATCAGATGTGCTCGTTGCTCCAGCACAGGCGGCGACACCAAATCCTTCTGAAGGGATCAAGCAGCCGGACAAAGACTCATTATTATACAACAAGCCGTGACGCAGCCGTGTAGCCAAATTTACCTTCGTTTTTAATTAAAAAATTCAAATAAAAAAAAGTATCTAATTTTTTAATGAATTCCTTTTTTTTCTTTCTTTTTTTTATATCCTCAAACTAAATCCTCAATTTGAATAAAGTGATTCATCTGATTAAATGAGTCTTTTTTCTTTTATTAAATCAACTTTCCAGCCCCCTGTCAACTGTCAAATGATGTCAACTGTCAACCTGAATTAACATTCAGTATTCAATATTGTCTGATTCAATATTAACATTCAGTATTCAATATTGTCTGATTCAATATTAACATTCAGTATTCAAGTAGAACAGCTAGCTAGCCGTTGTGAACACTCACCTTCCACAGCAACCCGGTCGGCAAGGCACCTTGGTTGAGAAATACAGACTTCAATCTACGTTGTTTAGTCGATCTGTTCAGTCCTGTTGAGAGAATTGTTGAATATATACACATGTTCTATAATGTTTGATCATGACATCATACTGTGACATCACAAATGTTCTAGAATGTACTATTATGACATCATACTGTGACATCACAATGGAACATGATTGAGTTCCATTCAAGGACGCGGGAACTACAGGTGCGGCGGGTGCTGCAGCACCCCCTGCTGGCGGGGAGTGTAACTGCAAGCTGTGTCAGAAGATTTACACAAAAAAAATCCAAAACTTAAATTTTTTTTAGTTAGCATTTTAGTGTAAGCAGTCTAAAACATGTTTTTTTTTAATGGTTAAAATCCACTATTTAATGATATTTTGTGTGTTTTCTGTGTATCTGATCTGAGTCTGACTGTCTGTGACGCTGCAGCGCGCCGCATACTCACACACACACATCGGCGACGCGCCGACGTCTACTACGTCTCCGTGACGTGGTTTCGGCGCGAAGGATGAGGACTTGAGTTTGAATAATAAACAGTAGTGTGTTTACTTCCTTGTGTCTCGAAATGTCTCAAAAACGAATATCCGATTTCTTTAATAATAATCAGCCCAAAGCCAAAGATGCAACAGCTGCCTCCTCGTGTACCGGAGGGGACACGTGATGCAAGGCTTGGTCCTCACTGCAGCCGACCAGTGGGAGGCATAGTCTAGCAACGTTCAAGAGAGGGGAGGGGAGAATTGAAGGGAGAATTGGCAAGGCGAAATTGGGATGGGAGAAAAATAGAAAAATAAGGAGAAAAAGTGGATAAAAAAGGAAAACCGTCAGCTTTAGACGTCTTGGACACTTCAGGCTTTTCTAAGGAGCCTCAAGCAAGGTCTTCTAGTCTGGAGAGTCCCAGACATAGTGATCAGGAAAATGGACTTAGCGCCCGGAGTTGGAGCTGAAATTGGCCACACAATCATGTGTGTATAGTGAATACAGCAGGGGAATCAGAACACAGCCCTGGTGGGACCCGATACTCAGGGTGATGGTGTTGGAGGTCTGACCCCCCACCCTAACCGCCTGGGGCCTTTCACTCAGAAAGTCCAGTATCCAGGCGCTCAGAGCGGAGCTCAGACCCAGCTCGATCAGCTTGTCCACCAGTCTGGTGGGGACTATGGTGTTGAACGCTGAGCTGTAGTCAATGAACAACAGTCTCACATAGCCCCCCTTCTGGCAGTCTAGGTGAGGTACTGTGTAGTACTTGAGAGACCGCATCGTCAGTGGACCTGTTTGGCCTGTATGCAAATTGCAAAGGGTTCATATCACTGGTTAGGGAGGCACAAATGTAATCCTTAACCAGCCTCTCAAAACATTTCATGACCACAGAGGTGAGTGCCACTGGTCTGTAGTCATTAAGACCTGTTGGGGAGGATTTCTTTGGTACCGGTATTATAGTGGACACCTTGAAGCAGGCAGGGACCACGGACTCAGCCAGGGATAGATTAAATATGGTGGTGAACACTGGGGCTAGCTGGTTAGCACAGGACTTAAGTATACGTCCTGTTATCCCATCTGGGCCAGCTGCCTTTCTGGTGTTCACCCGCATAAATGCTCTTCTCACACTGTGTTCCGTCACTGAGAGAGTGCCCCCCCCACACGGATGCCCCTCCACGACGACCGGTGCGTCAGTGACGTCGTTAGCCGGTGAGCTAGCGTCGCCATTGTTTGCACCGAACCGTGCGTAAAAGGAGTTGAGTTGGTCCGCGAGAGAGGCGTCGGCACTCCCCATTGAGGGGGTGCTGACTTTGTAGTCAGTTATCATCCGTAGTCCTCGCCATAAACCTCTTGTGTCGTTTGTTTCCTGACGCTCTGCCCAGGTTATAAGCAGTGGTGCGAGCGTTCAGAGCCACTCGGATAGTACTGTCAACCTATCGGGAAGACCCAAACCTTTTTCGTGGGTACAATGCTATCCGCTAGTGTTGTTATGAAACTCACAACAACATCAGCAAACTCACTGCTCGCCTGAAGCATTCCCCAGTCGAAGTCATTGAGTGCGTCCTGTAGCGTGGCCTCTGATTGGTCGGACCACTTCTTTACCTCACGTGACACGACCAGTGATGCCACTAACGCGTTACTAAGTAACGCCTTACAGTAATCTGATTACTTTTCCCCGAAAATAGTAATCTAACGCGTTAATCTTTAAAAGCCAGTAATCTGATTGCAGTTACTTGTCCAAGTGGCTGTGCGTTACTATTTCGTTACTATCTCATCATAAATTCATAATGCAGGCGGAATGCAGTATTTTATTTCGTTTTAGACAGTCAAAAATATACGTTTGGAGCTGTATTTCCTTGTATTGGGGGAGTGACGTCACAGCACGCAACCTCACGTTGTTCCATGCTGGTGGGCGCGGCTGTTATTGTTATTATCAGGCTCACCAAAACTAGCGAGCTAGCAGGGAGACGTTCACGCTGGTAACGCTTTCTTGCAAACAACAAACAAACAAACAAACAAACACTATGCGGAGGAAACAAAATACTGTCTACCGCATCTGAAATATACAGCACAGCACGACCAAACGGATAGAAAAAACCAAACCCGAAGCATCGACTTCTGGATTTCTTTACTGGATTTAAACCATAGTGCAGGTATGTTCCACCTTTGAGTTAAACATCTTTTGCATTGCATTATTCATGAACATGGAACACCATACTCACACACACCTCCAATGTACAGCCCCACCCCACCTACCCAACCTCCCCCAATGCACAGTTTCTATGTCAAATGTATATACACTCTTTTTCTGGATTTTTTTAGTATCACAAACAGTACTGCATTTGAAAATCTGGTATGTCATAAATGTATAGATGTAGCAGTACTGTCTATCTGTATGTCGTGTGTGTCATATGATGAATTGAAAATGGGGGACCCTGATGGAAACAAGACGAAAGTCTTTCTCAGGTCTGCATCCTCTTAACAATTGTATGTATTGAGCCGTACTGTACTGTACCCATTCTGCAATCTGTTAATAAACTTTTCAATCAATCAATCAATACTGCAGTATGTAGGTTGTCAGTAGCACACAATAATAAATAATAATAATAATAATAATAATAATAATAATAATAATAATAATAATAATAATAATAATAATAATAATAGCATAGGAGGAGCAGTACCGTTTAATAGACTGTTTTTTAAGAGCATGAGCTTCAGATACTGGATAGACCTTCAAACATAAAGAACATTTTCTTGAAGTATAACACTCCAACCCATCAAGTGCTCCTGTGGAACGGCTTTTTAGTCTGGGAGGGTTGGTGCTCACGCCTAGAAGGAACAGACTTTCTGACAAGAGGTTTGAGAAGATTCTGTTACTGAGATATAATCACTGGTTTACTCACCCCTCTCCCCTGTTTCACTAGGAACATTAGAACCATATCTGAATAGGGCAGGCCTCAAAGGTAGGCTACATATCAGCCTACATGTGGTGTTATTGACCATTTATCTTTTGTGAAATCTATAGATATATAGATAGGCCTACCTGCCCTATTAGTACATTTTACTCAAACTGAGTACATTTTACAATTTTTTTTTGTCATTCTTATGTTGTGGCAGCAGCAGGGACGACGACTTCGTAACCTAGTTACTTTCAAAGTAACTAAGTTACTCTGATAATCAAGTAATCAGTAAAGTAACTAAGATGACTTTTTAAAGGAGTAATCAGTAATCAGTAATCAGATTACTTTTACAAGTAATCTGTGGCATCACTGGACACGACAGCGTCACGTGATCTCTGCCTGTATGCGGGTATGAGCAAGATGGCGTCGTGATCAGATGTGCTCGTTGCTCCAGCACAGGCGGCGACACCAAATCCTTCTGAAGGGATCAAGCAGCCGGACAAAGACTCATTATTATACAACAAGCCGTGACGCAGCCGTGTAGCCAAATTTACCTTCGTTTTTAATTAAAAAATTCAAATAAAAAAAAGTATCTAATTTTTTAATGAATTCCTTTTTTTTTTTTTTTTTTTTATATCCTCAAACTAAATCCTCAATTTGAATAAAGTGATTAATCTGATTAAATGAGTCTTTTTTCTTTTATTAAATCAACTTTCCAGCCCCCTGTCAACTGTCAAATGATGTCAACTGTCAACCTGAATTAACATTCAGTATTCAATATTGTCTGATTCAATATTAACATTCAGTATTCAAGTAGAACAGCTAGCTAGCCGTTGTGAACACTCACCTTCCACAGCAACCCGGTCGGCAAGGCACCTTGGTTGAGAAATACAGGCTTCAATCTACGTTGTTTAGTCGATCTGTTCAGTCCTGTTCAAAGATGCACAATGAGAGCTTCTTCTTCTTCTTCTTCTTCAAAGAGAATTGTTGAATATATACACATGTTCTATAATGTTTGATCATGACATCATACTGTGACATCACAAATGTTCTAGAATGTACTATTATGACATCATACTGTGACATCATAACGGAACATGATTGAGTTCCATTCAAGGACGCGGGAACTACAGGTGCGGCGGGTGCTGCAGCACCCCCTGCTGGCGGGGAGTGTAACTGCAAGCTGTGTCAGAAGATTTACACACAAAAAAATCCAAAACTTAAATTTTTTTAGTTAGCATTTTAGTGTAAGCAGTCTAAAACATGTTTTTTTTTTAATGGTTAAAATCCACTATTTAATGATATTTTGTGTGTTTTCTGTGTATCTGATCTGAGTCTGACTGTCTGTGACGCTGCAGCGCGCCGCACACTCACACACACACATCGGCGACGCGCCGACGTCTACTACGTCTCCGTGACGTGGTTTCGGCGCGAAGGATGAGGACTTGAGTTTGAATAATAAACAGTAGTGTGTTTACTTCCTTGTGTCTCGAAATGTCTCAAAAACGAATATCCGATTTCTTTAATAATAATCAGCCCAAAGCCAAAGATGCAACAGCTGCCTCCTCGTGTACCGGAGAGGACACGTGATGCAAGGCTTGGTCCTCACTGCAGCCGACCAGTGGGAGGCATAGTCTAGCAACGTTCGAGACAGGGGAGGGGAGAATTGAAGGGAGAATTGGCAAGGCGAAATTGGGATGGGAGAAAAATAGAAAAATAAGGAGAAAAAGTGGATAAAAAAGGAAAACCGTCAGCTTTAGACGTCTTGGACACTTCAGGCTTTTCTAAGGAGCCTCAAGCAAGGTCTTCTAGTCTGGAGAGTCCCAGACATAGTGCTCAGGAAAATGGACTTAGCGCCCGGAGTTGGAGCTGAACTTGGCCACACAATCATGTGTGTATAGTGAATACAGCAGGGGAATCAGAACACAGCCCTGGGGGGACCCGATACTCAGGGTGATGGTGTTGGAGGTCTGACCCCCCACCCTAACCGCCTGGGGCCTTTCACTCAGAAAGTCCAGTATCCAGGCGCTCAGAGCGGAGCTCAGACCCAGCTCGATCAGCTTGTCCACCAGTCTGGTGGGGACTATGGTGTTGAACGCTGAGCTGTAGTCAATGAACAACAGTCTCACATAGCCCCCCTTCTGGCAGTCTAGGTGAGGTCTAGGTGAGGTACTGTGTAGTACTTGAGAGACCGCATCGTCAGTGGACCTGTTTGGCCTGTATGCAAATTGCAAAGGGTTCATATCACTGGTTAGGGAGGCACAAATGTAATCCTTAACCAGCCTCTCAAAACATTTCATGACCACAGAGGTGAGTGCCACTGGTCTGTAGTCATTAAGACCTGTTGGGGAGGATTACTTTGGTACCGGTATTATAGTGGACACCTTGAAGCAGGCAGGGACCACGGACTCAGCCAGGGATAGATTAAATATGGTGGTGAACACTGGGGCTAGCTGGTTAGCACAGGACTTAAGTATACGTCCTGTTATCCCATCTGGGCCAGCTGCCTTTCTGGTGTTCACCCGCATAAATGCTCTTCTCACACTGTGTTCCGTCACTGAGAGAGTGCCCCCCCCCACACGGATGCCCCTCCACGACGACCGGTGCGTCAGTGACGTCGTTAGCCGGTGAGCTAGCGTCGCCATTGTTTGCACCGAACCGTGCGTAAAAGGAGTTGAGTTGGTCCGCGAGAGAGGCGTCGGCACTCCCCATTGAGGGGGTGCTGACTTTGTAGTCAGTTATCATCCGTAGTCCTCGCCATAAACCTCTTGTGTCGTTTGTTTCCTGACGCTCTGCCCAGGTTATAAGCAGTGGTGCGAGCGTTCAGAGCCACTCGGATAGTACTGTCAACCCACGGTTTCTGGTTCGGGAAGACCCAAACCTTTTTCGTGGGTACAATGCTATCCGCTAGTGTTGTTATGAAACTCACAACAACATCAGCAAACTCACTGCTCGCCTGAAGCATTCCCCAGTCGAAGTCATTGAGTGCGTCCTGTAGCGTGGCCTCTGATTGGTCGGACCACTTCTTTACCTCACGTGACACGACCAGTGATGCCACTAACGCGTTACTAAGTAACGCCTTACAGTAATCTGATTACTTTTCCCCGAAAATAGTAATCTAACGCGTTAATCTTTAAAAGCCAGTAATCTGATTGCAGTTACTTGTCCAAGTGGCTGTGCGTTACTATTTCGTTACTATCTCATCATAAATTCATAATGCAGGCGGAATGCAGTATTTTATTTCGTTTTAGACAGTCAAAAATATACGTTTGGAGCTGTATTTCCTTGTATTGGGGGAGTGACGTCACAGCACGCAACCTCACGTTGTTCCATGCTGGTGGGCGCGGCTGTTATTGTTATTATCAGGCTCACCAAAACTAGCGAGCTAGCAGGCAGACGTTCACGCTGGTAACGCTTTCTTGCAAACAACAAACAAACAAACAAACAAACAAACAAACACTATGCGGAGGAAACAAAATACTGTCTACCGCATCTGGAATATACAGCACAGCACGACCAAACGGATAGAAAAAACCAAACCCGAAGCATCGACTTCTGGATTTCTTTACTGGATTTAAACCATAGTGCAGGTATGTTCCACCTTTGAGTTAAACATCTTTTGCATTGCACTATTCATGAACATGGAACACCATACTCACACACACCTCCAATGTACAGCCCCACCCCACCTACCCAACCTCCCCCAATGCACAGTTTCTATGTCAAATGTATATACACTCTTTTTCTGGATTTTTTTAGTATCACAAACAGTACTGCATTTGAAAATCTGGTATGTCATAAATGTATAGATGTAGCAGTACTGTCTATCTGTATGTCGTGTGTGTCATATGATGAATTGAAAATGGGGGACCCTGATGGAAACAAGACGAAAGTCTTTCTCAGGTCTGCATCCTCTTAACAATTGTATGTATTGAGCCGTACTGTACTGTACCCATTCTGCAATCTGTTAATAAACTTTTCAATCAATCAATCAATCAATACTGCAGTATGTAGGTTGTCAGTAGCACACAATAATAAATAATAATAATAATAATAATAATAATAATAATAATAATAATAATAATAATAATAATAATAATAATAATAATAATAATAATAATAATAATAATAATAATAATAATAATAATAATAATAATAATAATAATAATAATAATAATAATAGCATAGGAGGAGCAGTACCGTTTAATAGACTGTTTTTTAAGAGCATGAGCTTCAGATACTGGATAGACCTTCAAACATAAAGAAAATTTTCTTGAAGTATAACACTCCAACCCATCAAGTGCTCCTGTGGAACGGCTTTTTAGTCTGGGAGGGTTGGTGCTCACGCCTAGAAGGAACAGACTTTCTGACAAGAGGTTTGAGAAGATTCTGTTACTGAGATATAATCACTGGTTTACTCACCCCTCTCCCCTGTTTCACTAGGAACATTAGAACCATATCTGAATAGGGCAGGCCTCAAAGGTAGGCTACATATCAGCCTACATGTGGTGTTATTGACCATTTATCTTTTGTGAAATCTATAGATATATAGATAGGCCTACCTGCCCTATTAGTACATTTTACTCAAACTGAGTACATTTTACAATTTTTTTTGTCATTCTTATGTTGTGGCAGCAGCAGGGACGACGACTTCGTAACCTAGTTACTTTCAAAGTAACTAAGTTACTCTGATAATCAAGTAATCAGTAAAGTAACTAAGATTACTTTTTAAAGGAGTAATCAGTAATCAGTAATCAGATTACTTTTACAAGTAATCTGTGGCATCACTGACTATAATTATGTCACCTGTACCATGTCTTATATTACCTGTACCCCTGCCCCCCTCCCCCATGCTGCTATGATGCCTGCATTTCCCCAAGGGGATAAATAAAGGAATATCTTATCTTCATCATAAGTTATCTTATCTTCAGCTAAGTTAATAATATGCTCAAGTCACCAACAGTGTTTATGAGCTTTTGAAAAGCAAAGTGCATATTTTTCACAAAATGAAGTAATGAGGTCACTAGACGATTGCATGTTAGTGTGAAAAACATGATAATTGAGTGTCCCTGTCCTTTACAGTTAGCTAGCTAGGATAACGACAGGTTATGTATATAACCTAGTTATATGAGTACTGGCTAAGCGTCCCGCTCTTAAGCCTATCGAGATATACCTCATCTCATGTACCTATTGTACTCCACCAACGAAAAAACAAATACGCCCATCACCTGCCGGGTCCCGCCCCTATGGAGGCGTAGCCTATAAGACACTAGACATGGTCACCAAACACTCTTCCTCGCCAAAAAACCTGTTTCCAGGAAAATATTCCTCAAAAGGGAACTCAGGGCCGCTTAAGAGCGGGACGCTTAGCCAGTACTCATATAACTAGGTTATATACATCGTTATATAGCGTACTTGGCCATCGCGTCCCGCTCTTAAGCCTATCGAGATATGGGGTAGAGCGGACGCGAGGCCCGACAGATGTACCCCCTGAGGACCCGTAAGCCCACATCAAGGGGTTGGGGAGTCCCGTCACCCCATCCTTCCTAATGAAGGGGGGGCGCAGTCAACTCCACCTGAGTGCGAGCAAGAGGCAACTAGAACCCCTTGAACACACAGCACAGGCGGAACCACGTGTGACCTAACACCACGTGGCCCATACCCACACACTCCTGCTACCCTACCAAAGGACGGGAAGCAGGAAAGGCCACAGACCCCAGAACCGCCTGGGAGACAGAACCCCCGGTCATGTCCATGAGGTAAAACCTTACAAAGGGGCCCGGGGAGGACCATGAAGCTGCAGCACAGATGTCCTCCACCGAGGCCCCACCCAGCAGAGCGGCAGAGGCTGCCACCCCACGAGTGGAGTGCGCCCTGACGCCCCCAGGGGGATCCAGCCCGGCCAACGTGTAGCAGAGGGCAATACCCTCGCACAACCAATGGGACAGGCGCTGTTTTGATAGTGCCTTACCGGCACGAGAACCACCATGACAGACAAAAAGCTGATCGGTAACCCTGAGGTCCTGAGTATGGCTGAGGTAAATTCCCAAAGCACGGACCGGACATGACAGGTGAAGGCCCACATCTAACTCACTAGCGTGAGGAGGCGGATGAAACGCCTGAACCACAATATCCCTGGAGCGGAAGGAACTACGGATATTTTTATGCACGAAAGCAGGATTAGGCCGCAGAGTGGCATTGCAATCGGAACGAAAAGACAGGCACTCTGGATGTACCGAAAGAGCACAGACCACGCGTTTAGCGGAGGTGACAGCCAACAAGAACGCGGTCTTAAAAGACAGCCGTCCCAACGGCGCTTGCTCAAGCGGCTCAAACGGGGCCAAGGACAACCGACCGAGGACCAATTGAAGATCCCAACTCGGAGCCAAAGAGTGTTGCACCGGCTTAACGTGTCGAGCGCCAAGCAGGAAACGCTTCACAAGAGGGTGGCTGAACAAGACATCCCTGTCAAACCCCTCATGATAGGAGGATATAGCTGCTGCATATACCCTCACTGTCGAAGCCGACAGTCTACCAAGAAGAGACTGGAGGTAACCAAGGACAGCATCCAGGGGGCAGGAGACTGGGTCCCGGCCCCCCGCCTTACACCACTCTTGGAACATACGCCACCTGCCCGCGTAAAGCGCAACAGTGGAGGGAGCATGCGCATTCCGGATGGTATCAACCACAGAAGGGTCCATCCTGTCCAGACTTACCCTCCCACCAGCCACACCAACAGGCGTTGGCCCAACACCGGGTACTGAAACAGCGACCCATGTTGTTGAGAGAGGGCCGTCGCCGACCAAGGAATAACCCAAGGCGGAGCGACCAGTAGCTGGATCAAGACCGGGAACCACACTGCCGTGCCCCGGTCCGGCGCGACCAGGATCACCGTCCTGCGCTCCCTCCGTATCCGCTCCAACAGCTGACTCAACAGCTGTATAGGAGGAAAGGCGTACAGAAGACCGGGTGGCCATGGAAAGATCGAGAAGGCATCCACCCCCAAGGGGGGATGATCTGCTCGACTGACCGAGAACCACAAGGGGCACTTGTGAGAATGGCGGCTCGCAAACAGATCTACCGAGGCATCCCCGAAGCGATCCCAGACCTGCCTGACTATATCGGGGCGGAGTTCCCACTCGTCGTAATGAGGACCGCCCCGAGACATCATATCCGCGCCCACATTCTCCACCCCCGGGATGTGAAGCGCACTCAGACTGCGCAGCCTGCGAGATGCCCATAGCCAAAGTTCGACCGCCATCCGGTGCAGGCGGATAGAAACGAGTCCCACCCTGCCTGTTGATATACGCCGCTGCTGTCATACTGTCTGTCCTGACCAAAACGTGCTCGCCTACCACCAGGTGGTCGAACCGTTTGAGGACCAGGAGGACCGCCTTCAATTCCAACACATTGATGTGCGGGGTAGACGGGCCAGCATGGATCTTCGTCCAGCTGCTCCCCACTGCGTGGGTCCGACACGTCCCTCCCCAACCCGGGAGAGAGGCGTCGGTGAAGACCGTGACGTGTGAGCGCCTGCTGCCCATGGGGACCCCAATGGTGAGGATACCCAGCCTCCTCCAATGGGCGAGATCTCCCCATATCGACAAAGGAACCGTCAACCATTTCCATTTGTCCCTCACCGGATCTATTCCCATAGAGAAAAACCACCTCTGTATCCTCCTCATGAAGAGGAGGCCAAGAGGAACCACCGTGTGAGCAGATGCCATCAGACCGAGCAGGCGCATCACTTGCAGCGCCGTGACCGTCCCTCCCAGACGGAAACCCCCGAGCGTGTGAAGGATAGACACCCTCCGCTGCTCCGAGAGGGTTGCAATCATGGGCCTTGACCTCAGCGTCAAGCCCCAGTACTCCACCTGTTGACTGGGAAGAGGTGTACTCTTCTTCCAGTTCACAGCAAAACCCAGCCTGGTGAGGAATTCCACCACCATCCTGGTATGAGACCTGGCAACCTCCTCCGAACGACTGAGGAGTAGAATGTCGTCGAGATAGAATAGAACCCGTATTCCCCAATGACGTAGAGGCTCCAGCGCAGTCGCCACGCACCTGGTGAATGTGCGGGGAGCCAGAGAATAGCCGAACGGAAACCTCTGGTACTCGTACGCTACGCACTGAAAAAGGAACCGCAGGAACTTCCTGTGAGGAGGGAAAATCGGGATGTGAAAATACGCATCCTTCAGGTCTATGGAGGTGAACCAGTCTCCCCTTCTGACAGCAAGCAGAAGGAGTTTGACGGTCAACATTCTGAATGGTCTCGCCACAATCAGACGATTGAACGCGGACAGATCCAGTATAGGTCTGACCCCTCCCGTTTTTTTGGGCACCAGAAAATAACGGGAGTAGACGCCTGACATCGCGTCCTCTCTCGGGACCACGACTACGGCCTGCTTCGCCAACAGAGATTGGATCTCGTCGGCCAGGGCTGTCACTGCTTCTGACCCTGACAATAGGGTCGGCACCAAACCTGAGAACGGAGGGTGGGGTTGTGCGAACTGCAAAACAAGCCCCTCCTTCAACGTTCTCTGTATCCACCCCCCCAAACGGCATTCTTGTCGCCATATGTGAAATTAATCCCATAGCGCACCCGCCGTCAACTGACTCTGGGCCGCAAGGAACAGTAGATAGTTGGCCCGGTCCCTCCCGCTGTGCGATGCACCCAAGGGGGGACCCCGACAGAAAGGGCCGGTTTGATACGGGAGAAGCTGCCATCAAACTGGTTGACACACACCCCCCCCTGAACACCCCTCTAGCGCATGCTGAGGAGTTGTTCTACAGCTAGACACGCAAGGCATGAGGACCCCATGGGCTCCTACACACCGTAGCCCTGCAGTGATATTGCTATCATCACCCAAATCACGCTCGTCTCTTCTTTGCAGACCACTGCCGCTCTCCCGGGAGTGGGAGGCGTCAGCGTGACACCCCGCCTGGCGAAGGCGGGGCCGGGGTAACCCTTGCTGTGCATTCAACAGAAGAGGCCTCGAGTCCCCCTGCTGACCACTGTAGCCAGTGGCAGCCGTAACACCAGGCTCACCCATCACACAATGTGTGGTGCAGGAGCCACGCGACAGCACAACATTCTCACGGACAGACCCAGGCTCAGGCATCAACTGGGTGTCAGCCCCTGTCCCCATGAGAAGTGAAAAATGGGGCCGCATGCGCTTCAAAGAAGGTTCGCGGCCCGCAGCCAAAGGAAAACGATCAGAACCCCGCTTCCGTGGGTAACAGAGAGAGAATTGAACAGGAAGCGGGCTGCTCGCGGCAGAATGACGACGGCTTGTTTTATCCAACCCGAATACACCCAAAATGGCCGATCCCTCGGCCGCCAAGGCTATCGGCCTTGTGGATCCCTGTTGACTCTCCGCCCAGGGCACCACTGGCGGGGGAAACATGGCCGCCTGTTGAGGGCCTCGCCACAGTCGTTGATGAGGCCGTGCTCCCACCTCTGGCTGCACAGCGTGAGGCGGTGTGGGACCCAGATCAACAACCGCCTGCGCCTCCACAGAACGACCAAAAAGTCTTTCCGTGGAAAAAGGAGTCGTGAGGAGAGAAAACCTATCCTCTTCCCCAAGAGGAGAGTGCTCCAACCAAACATGCCTAACAACAAACGTTGATAGCATCCTAATCCTCCCCGCAGTTATAGCTTGCGACTGAGTCAAGATCTCTATAACACCACAAACATGCAACATGTTTACAATGTCGGCTGGACCCATAGCCCCACTACCCGACGCCAATGTGGATAGGAAACTAGCCAGCTGAGCCATAACACTGGCCGCTGCTACAAACCATCCTGCAGCAGTATACCACTCATCTGTCCATACTGCCACCCTCCGAGCCGATTCGCTCTCAAGCATCGGCCGGGTGGGACATCGTTCATCCCCGCCGGGGCACAGGAACAAAGCTACCTGGCTACGTAGCCACGGTACACCCGGCCTGCACCCTGTTGTTAGCCCTTTTACCCGTAAAAAAGGTAAATAAGACTCAGCGAAACCCCCCACATTAGCAACCGACTGACCTTCATCAATGAACCGGGCAAGAGGAGGGAAAAGCGGCAACATCCCGCGGCGGGGAATATTAGAACCACGACCCATTTCAGCATCAACATTAGCATTAGCAGTAGCATTAGTAGCATTAGTGTAAGCAGCATGCTCCAGGACAGCCAGGAAATCGTCCACTGCAGTGGAACGTTCACCAAGCCACCCCGGCCCTGGCGCCGAAACACACTTCACAGCATTACTAACACCAACATCAATGCCTGATGACACAGGGCCTACCTGTGTACAAGCCGGCTCGATAGCCAAACCTTGCACGCTGCTCCTTGGTCTGCTGCCACCAGACGAGGAAACATCAACATAGGCCCGACGTGTCGCTGAAACATGCCCCGACGATTCCAGGGGTAAGCAAACCTCCGGTAAGCTTTCAACATTACGCAATTTCTCTAATCTTTTCATAACACTAGTTACATAAGGCGCATTGCGACCGTTATGATGGAAACGAAATAGAGGAAGGGTGTTTGGTGACCATGCCTAGTGTCTTATAGGCTACACCTCCATAGGGGCGGGACCCGGCAGGTGATGGGCGTATTTGTTTTTTCGTTGGTGGAGTACAATAGGTACATGAGATGAGGTATATCTCGATAGGCTTAAGAGCGGGACGCGATGGCCAAGTACGCTATATAACTGAAAATAATGTGAGACCTAGCTAGATAGCTAATGTTAGCTGGAGAGTTTTAACTATCTCACCCATTAATTAAGGCTATACCATTACTAAACAGTGGCTTTTATGCTCTACTTACCACTGTATTTCTTTATTGTATCCTCATCTTTTTTCTGCTCCAGATGGATAAATCCTCTTCATTTTGCTTGTTTATTATACTAACGTTAGCTAGCAAAGTGCGCGAAAGCCACAAGGGACACGTTGCACAAACATTTCAATATCAGGATTCAAGTGTGTCAGAGCATTGTTCAACTTACCATAAAACTTAAAAGCAGTGACTCCAGTTAACTAAATTTGCCTTCTTGAAATTGTTCTTCTGCAGTCTGACTGAGTCTAGTGCACACCCTTCTCAGATTGTCTGTAGTTGCACTTGCAATTTTAACTGAATCAGTTCAAATGAGCTGCTTGGCTACAATGGTTGTCAATCATTTCGCCATCAGCTGTGACTGGTCGGTTCAGAAGAACCCACATTGAACTTGAGAGGTTATGTATCCTTCCGTTACCGTTAGTCCCCTGTGTAACTAACCAGCATTATGCATTATTATTAATTTGAGGCATACACATCTTCTGTATATTGCTATACAGGCATGTATAGCAACTAAGGCTGTCAAAGTTAACACGGTATTAACGCGTTATCGCCGGATTCTATTAACGGCACTATTTTTTTTAACTCAAGATTAACTTTTTCAAAAAAAAAAAATAATAATAATAATATAATTTTTTTTTATAATTTTTTTTGTATTAGACTTCACTCAGGTGTATTATTGAAACTCTCATTGATACTATGTTTCTGACTCAAAGTGTGTGTGTGTGTGTGTGTGTGTGTGTGCGTGCGTGTGAGAGAGAGATAGAGAGAGATATAGAGAGGGGGGGTGAGAGAGATGAGGAAGGGGCAAGAGAGAAAGAGAGCTGGGAGAGTTCTCAGCCCTTGTGTGGGTTAATGTAACAAATTCCTAACGTTTTCTTTCCCCTATTATTTCATGCACTTTATTCATTGTTTTAAATTATTATTTTCTTTTAAGTTATTTTGTGCATCACTCTGTTTTGAATTTGATGCAAATTTGCAATGCATGAGGGTCATCCTTTTGTGTTAAATGGCTGCATAAAGCAAGCATTTGTTTACTCTCATTTGATAAGAGTATTAAAACTTGAAAAAATATAAGTTTATGGTAAAAAAAAGAAAATGCGATTAAATTGCGATTAATCACGAGTTAACTATGGACAATCATGCGATTAATCGAGTTTAATATTTTAATCGATTGACAGCACTAATAGCAACCTATAATTGACTATTTGATGTCCGGCTCTGACCTCTTTTGATTGATTGATTGAAAACTTTATTAACAGATTGCAGAATGAGTACAATACAGTACAGCTCAATACAATCGTCTTGTTTTTTGAATGAATGAATGAATGAATGAATGAATTATTTTATTTCAAATGTTTACAAATACAAATAAATAAACAAACAAATAATTTTTCGAACATTTTTACAAATAAACAAACGAAAAGGATAGGTTTGAAGCCGAAGGCTTATAGAACAACATACCCCTAATTCAAAAAAAAATATTCAAAAAAGTTAATGTTTTCAAAATATAACAAACAAAAATAAATAAATCAACAATCAAAAATCAACAAAAACCGATCCAGAAAAGAACAAAAAAAGTTAAAGTTTGCAAGATAAAACAAACAAACAAACAAAAAAAAATCAACAATCAACAAAAACCGTTCCTGAAAAGAACATAAGCCAACATAGGAAAATCAAAAATTCATCTGCAATACCAGAGTTTCATGGTAGAGAAAAACAGATTGTACATTTTACTATAAGATTCTAGAACCCTGTTTTTAAACATATTTTTAAACTTAAAAATACTCCTGCTGTTTTTTATTTCATCCGGTATATTGTTCCAGAGTTTCACTCCTGACACAGACATACTTTTAAGTGTGGTTCGAGCTCTAGGCTGTTTCAAATTGAGTGTTCTTCTTAAATTATACATCACCTCTCGTTCTTTAAACAAAATGTGTAAGTTACATGGCAGTTGATAACTTCTAGCTTTAAAAACTATCTCTGCTGTTTTAAGGTCAACTAAGTCGAGGAACTTTAATGCCCTTAGTTCAAAAAACAGTGTGTTTGTAGGATGGAGATAACTAACATTGTTCACAACCCTTATTGCCTTTTTCTGTAAGATGATAATAGGATTCAGATTAGTTTTGTATGTGTTTCCCCAAGTTTCTATACAGTAAGTTAGATATGGTAATAAAAGAGTACAATAAATTGTGTATAATGATCTCAAATTTAATATGTGTCTGGTTTTTCTTAAGATACCTAAGCTACGCGCTGTTTTTTTCTTTAATATGAGTTTTCCAGCTGAGGTTTTGGTCTATCACGAAACAAAATAAATTTAGACTTACTCATATTTAAGGAGAGTTTGTTAGTATCAAGCCAACATTTCAGCTTCCCCAGTTCACCTGTAATATTTGTTAGCAACTGTTGTAGGTCTGCACCTGAACAAAAAATGTTGGTATCATCTGCAAAAATTACAAATTTAAGTTTATCAGAAACATCAATGATATCATTAATATACAATATAAATAATTTCGGTCCTAAAATCCTTGCGGTACCCCACATGTTATCACTTTGCAGGATGATCTGGTCTCCCCCATCTGCACACATTGTTTCCTATTTTCTATGTAACTTTTTATCCAACTGAGTTTACATCAGGGTCCCCCATTTTCAATTCATAATAACATTTATGACATACACGACAACATAGAGATATATATCATGACATTTATGACATACAGATATACAGTACTGTTACATTTGTGACATACACGATATGCAAATATACAGTACTGTTAAAGAGATCCTAACAGAAAATATATACATATGAGGGGGAGGAAACTGTACATTATTTCTGGAGGGGTGGGAGGGGGGAGGGGGGGTTTAGACATTTACGGGGGCCAGGTGCTCTTTGTCTTTTTTTGAGAGCGGTTTTGAAGGTGGGATTCAAATTGTTTACGGCTGTGGGTAGGGCGTTCCACATTGATGTGGCATAATTGCGAAACGTGTTTAGTCCCTTGTTTGAGCCGAATCTGGGTTGAACATGAAAGCAGTGAGGTAAGTTTGTCTTCTTGAAGTTGTTCTGAATCTGCAGTGCACCCGGCTTCTCAGTCTGTTGTCGTTGCACTTCCAAATTGCAATCAGCGCTGGAGTTGTCAAGGGTTGCTTCTTGAAGCAGTCAAAATGTGCTCCTTGGCTACACCTACAATGGTTGTCAATCATTTCGACATCAGCTGTGACCGGTTCAGAAGAACCCACAATGAACTCGAGAGGTTATGTATCCTTTATTCCTTCCGCGCCGGCAAATTATAGTCCCCTGTGTAACTACTGTAACCAGAGTGCTACGGACTGGTTTAAATTTGCATCAGCTTGCGCCAATATGGGCAGGGGCACAATTGGGGCACATACATTTAGTCATTTAGGGCAGGGGCACAATGGGGGCACATACATTTAGTCATTTAGCTGACGCTTTTATCCAAAGCGACAAGTCATCAGGAAGGGCACAACTCTATCAGCTGAGTAACAATCAGTGGTGCAGTGGCAAATTGACAGTAGGTCAAACGCTCCACGCGCGTGCGCGCGCATGCACAGTTTTTTTTGGCTGCTCTCGTCCTGCAGCTGGATACTATTGCCTCACAGCGCGGCCGTCAGCGCGCGGCCCAGAGAGCGCCGCTGGCTCTGCGGCTCTGCAGCTGCATGCTTCTCCGGGAGTCCGGTTGGATAATGCCATGTAAAAAGCGATTGCGCGTACTTCAGAGTCAGTGACCGAGGTATAACGCCGTTATACCGAGTTATACCAGCACTGCACCACTGGTAACAATGTTCATCAAAGTGTTGAGTGCTACAGTGTAGGTTAGTTTATTAGGACAAGTGCATGATGACAGTAAAGGTGCTCCCATAGTTGAGCGGACCGTACACGGAGCAGACTCCCGCGGGCTCAAAGCTGACCCAAAGGGTACTCAAAGCGGACCCAAAGCAGAGTCCAAGTGCGAAGCTCCTATTTTCTGACGCGCGGATGTCCGCGGCGCCCACTTGGTGTCACACAAACTGACGCGAGGTGTAAACTGGTGTAAACTGGCGCGAGACATGTAGGAAATTGGTCCGCGGAGATCCGCTCGACTATGAAAGCTCAAAGAGTCCAGTGGAGCTCCGCAGAGTCCAGTCCGTGTACAGTCCGCTCGACTATGGGAGCACCTTTAGGTTAGTTAGGGTTATATTTTTTTTTATAAAAAAAAATAAAAACTATTTAAACTGGGGTGGCACCTCAGGGGCACCTGCGATTTCAGGGGGGGCACATGCCCCTGGTGCCCCAGTGGTAAAATCACCCTTGCTTGGTTGTAACAGTGTGTGTGTGTGCGTGTGTGCCTGTCTGTCTGTCTGTCTGTCTGTCTGTCTGTCTGTCTGTCTGTCTGTCTGTCTGTCTGTCTGTCTGTCTGTCTGTCTGTCTGTCTGTCTGTCAGTCTGTCTGTCTGTCTGTCTGTCTGTCTGTCTGTCTGTCTGTCTGTCTGTCTGTCCGTCCGTCCGTCCGTCCGTCCGTCCGTCCGTCCGTCCGTCCGTCCGTCCGCCCGCCCGCCTGACTGGAGTAACTCTGTTGAGTTCTCTCTCTCTCTGACTGGAGTATTTCTGTTGAGTTATCTCTCTCTGACTGGAGTATCTCTGTTGAGTTCTCTCTCTCTGACTGGAGTATCTCTGTTGAGTTCTCTCTCTCTGACTTGAGTATCTCTGTTGAGTTATCTCTCTCTGACTGGAGTATCTCTGTTGAGTTCTCTCTCTCTCTGACAGGAGTATCTCTGTTGAGTTCTCTCTCTCTGACTGAAGTATCTCTGTGGTGTTATGTTAATGTGTGTGCGCTATACGAGAGTGTACAGGTCACCGTACTCGGGGTCAGGCAGAGTACGAGAGGAACATAGAATGGACACCCGTGTAATGTAGCTACAGATAAGCTAATAAAGATACTAACAACCAAAGCAGAGGACTCACGTATTTGTTACCGTGTGAAGTAACACGACAATCTCTGTTGATATCTCTCTGACTGGAGTATCTCTGTTGAGTTCCCTGAGATAGTGGTGGTGATTGTTGTTGTTGTTGTTGTTGTTGTTGTTGTTGTTGTTGTTGTTGTTGTTGTTGTTGTTGTTGTTGTTGTTGTTGATGCAGATTATTTTCACTTCACATTCTCTGTTCCTCGTTTGACTTGTGACAGAGATCTTGGGACCATGTCTGCATGTGTCTGAAGAGAGAGAGAGAGAGAGAGAGAGAGAGAGAGAGAGAGAGAGAGAGAGAGAGAGAGAGAGAGATGGTGTGTGCGTGTGTGTGTGTTAATGTAACTAGTGTGTGTTACCATCAAACACTAAACACACATTTGACAATGAGAAGGCTTTCTGCTGGCGAGTGGATGGACAGACAGGTACAGTAGGCATACACTGACAGACAGACAGACAGACATACAGACAGACAGACAGACAGACAGACAGACAGACAGACAGACAGACAGACAGACAGACAGACAGACAGACAGACAGACAGACAGACAGACAGACAGATTGATTGATTGATTGAAAACTTTATTAACAGATTGCAGAATGGGTACAGTACAGTACGGCTCAATACACACAGTTGTTAAGGGGATGCAGACCAGAGAAAGACTTTCGTCTTGTTTACATCAGGGTCCCCCATTTTCAATTCATCATAACATACACGACATACAGATAGACAGTACTGCTACATCTATACATTTATGACATACCAGATTTGCAAATAGTACAGTACTGGCGGGGGGACACTGTACACTGTACATTGGAATATTGACAAAGCCATACTTGGTCATTTACTGTACATTGGAGGGGGTTGTGTTAGGACATTTGCAGGGGCCAGTTTCGAATTGCAGTCTCCCGTAGGTGTTCTTTGAGAGTGTTTTTGAAAGTGGGTAGTGATTCACATTCCTTTACAGCTTTGGGTAGGGCGTTCCACATTAATGTGGCATAATTGCGAAACATGTTTAGTCCCTTGTTTGAGCCGAATCTGGGTTGAACATGAAAGCAGTGAGGTAAGTTTGTCTTCTTGAAGTTGTTCTGAATTTGCAGTGCACCCGGCTTCTCATGTACATGTACATGGGTACCTTGGTCGTGTAGTGTATCTTGTAGACCAGGCCCATTGCAAGTTGCTGTACTCTGTCGTCTACTCTAAGCCATCCTAGGTTGTCAAAGTGGGCAGGGGTGAGGTGGGTTCTAGGAGTAAGGTCAAGCAGTAGTCTGACCAGTTTGTTTTGAGATTTTTGTAATTTTGTTTTTAGTGCCTTTGAGGTGCTTTGGTACCATGAGGTGCAAGCCAGACAGACAGACAGACAGACAGACAGACAGACAGACAGACAGACAGACAGACAGACAGACAGACAGACAGACAGACAGACAGACAGACAGACAGACAGACAGACAGACAGACAGACAGGTACACTAGGCAGACAGACGGTGGTTATTATAACTGTGATCCTCACTTGATAACAATAATAGAGGTTAGCCATGTTCCGTCTGCGTCACTTCAGGCTGCTTTACAGTCCATAATGAGATCATCAGGTCTGGAGATTAACCAGAGAGAGAGAGGGGGGAGAGAGAGAGAGAGAGAGAGAGAGAGAGAGAGAGAGAGAGAGAGAGAGAGAGAGAGAGAGAGAGAGAGAGAGAGAGAGAGAGAGAGAGAGAGAGAGAGAGAGAGAGAGAGAGAGAGAGAGAGAGAGAGAGAGAGAGAGAGAGAGAGAGAGAGAGAGAGAGAGCCATCCAAGCATAATTATTCCCATAAGGGTCATGAAACATAACTGCATTATGACCAGCGGCTGACACCCATACTGTACAGTTGTTTGTGTTAGAGTTGTGGAGATTAGAGAGACATTAGATGAGAGTTAAAAGATTAGAGAGACATTAGATTAAAGTTAGGAGATTATAGAGACATTATATTAGAGTTAGGAGATTAGACATATATTAGAGTTAGGAGATTAGAGAGACATTATCAAATCAAATCAAATCAAATTTATTTGTAAGGCCCGACAACACACGCTAATGTCCCCATGGGCCGTACAGGTCTTCTTTAAACAAGTCAAGAAGAAAACATAACAATAAGTCAAGAACAGAACAAGAACACCATAAGGTCCAAATATTTTTTGATGAATGCAAAAAAATAAAGAATTTAAATTAAAGAATGCAAGCACTCCCAGACATACCCCACGCGAAGGTAAGGAAAAACTCACTAAAACCTAACAATAGGGAAAAAAGCTCCACAGGCAGTGTGGAGGAGAGAAACCTTAGAAGGGCCATTCAAGGGGGGATCTCCCTTCTTAGATGTTGGTGATAGTAGTGTTGCAGACGGACAGTTGGTAAGCATGCACTCATGTGTGTAGTGAAACACAGATGAGTGCATGCAATAGCAACTGAACATTTTGAAAGATTAAAGATAAAGCTAATAGCGATAGCAACTGAACATTTTGAAAGATTAAAGATAGAGCTGATAGCGGATCTATTTGAGGCACAGGGGCGGCGCAAAGAGGGTCACGTCCTCCCCGTCTTAGTCACGGGACATTCAACACTCCGGTCATTGCTCAGGGACAGCCGGAGACAGGGAGATAGGGGGCGGCGCAGAGAGGGTTGCGAACTCCCCGACATCATCGCGGGACGTCCGGCACTCCGGTCACCACTACGAGACCTCCGGAGACAGGGGGGCACGCAGAGGGGGTCGCAACCTCCCGGCCTTCATCACGGGATGTCCGACACTCCGGTCAGCACTCCAGGACAGCAAGTCATAGGGGGACAGGGAGACGGGACAGGCGTTAGACAGCTCATGTGATTGTAGTGGGCGGACATAGCAATAGATACAAGTGGTAAGCATATATGTGAATGGAGTAGATATATGAAGTAAGCATATTATGTGAATAGAATAGAAGTACTTAACCCAGCAATGAAACCGCGTTGACTGTTAATCTGTTAACAGTCTGTTAATACTGTTAATCAGTTGACAGGACCACGGACAGACGACGGTAAATAACTGATCCAAGGCCTCGGAGGTGCATGTAGAGCAGTCACTACAATCTTGGCCAAGACCCCGACCCCAAGACATTAGATTAGAGTTAGGAGATTATTAGCTTTATACGTTATACTTATAGCACATGCATGAGCCTTGTCTATTTTGGAAGATAACATTCTGAAGTTACTAATGCAAAAAAGGAGAATCACTTTTAGTTTGAATGAAATAGAGTAACAGAGGTTTGAACTTGAGTTGAACCTGAACTTGTGTACTCACATTTTTCTTTAGTGGTTTCCATATTCCATTATTCCAGCATAGAGGTATGAGCTGGAAAACACTGCGGTTCCATAGCCTGAAGTTCTATGTAGTACAGATCCAAATTTGAAAATCCATTGAGAAATTAGTGTTTGAGAGAGGTTTTAGTAAGCCGACGCCAAAAGAAAATGTCCAAAGAGTTCCAAAATCCATTTCTGCCATCTACCTCTGTGCGTTCTGAAGTCTGAGTCACAACTTATGTTCGCTCGTCAACTACTTCAGCTACATCGCTGACCAATAATTTTCGCCATCAGCGGTGATTAGTCAGTTCTCGAGCGTATACTGTCTGACGTGGTCATTTGACGCGCGGCCTGTAAAAAGAGATCACAGAGCTATGGGCCTACTGTACTTCCTGTGTGTTACTACAGGCCTACTGTACTTCCTGTGTGTTACTACAATCCTACTGTACTTCCTGATTGTTACTACAGGCCTACTGTACTTCCTGTGTGTTACTACAGGTCTACTGTACTTCCTGATTGTTACTACAGGCCTACTGTACTTCCTGATTGTTACTACAAGCCTACTGTACTTCCTGATTGTTACTACAGGTCTACTGTACTTCCTGTTTGTTAGTTAAAGAGACACAGAGCTACAGGTCTACTGTACTTCCTGATTGTTACTACAGGCCTACTGTACTTCCTGTTTGTTACTACAAGCCTACTGTACTTCCTGTTTGTTACTACAAGCCTACTGTACTTCCTGATTGTTACTACAGGCCTACTGTACTTCCTGATTGTTACTACAAGCCTACTGTACTTCCTGATTGTTACTACAAGCCTACTGTACTTCCTGATTGTTACTACAAGCCTACTGTACTTCCTGATTGTTACTACAGGCCTACTGTACTTCCTGATTGTTACTACAAGCCTACTGTACTTCCTGATTGTTACTACAGGCCTACTGTACTTCCTGATTGTTACTACAAGCCTACTGTACTTCCTGATTGTTACTACAAGCCTACTGTACTTCCTGTTTGTTACTACAAGCCTACTGTACTTCCTGTTTGTTCGTTAAAGAGACACAAAACTACAGGCCTACTGTACTTCCTGTTTGTTCGTTAAAGAGACACATAACTACAGGCCTACTGTACTTCCTGATTGTAAAGAGACACAGAACTACAGGCCTACTGTACTTCCTGTTTGTTCGTTAAAGAGACACATAACTACAGGCCTACTGTACTTCCTGATTGTAAAGAGACACATAACTACAGGTCTACTGTACTTCCTGATTGTAAAGAGACACAGAACTACAGGCCTACTGTACTTCCTGTTTGTTCGTTAAAGAGACACATAACTACAGGCCTACTGTACTTCCTGATTGTAAAGAGACACATAACTACAGGCCTACTGTACTTCCTGATTGTAAAGAGACACAGAACTACAGGCCTACTGTACTTCCTGTTTGTTCGTTAAAGAGACACATAACTACAGGCCTACTGTACTTCCTGATTGTAAAGAGACACATAACTACAGGTCTACTGTACTTCCTGATTGTTACAGAGCTACAGGTATACTGTACTTCCTGTCTGTAACCCTAAACCTACTGTACTTCCTGATTGTAACCCTAACCCTAAAGTACTCCCTGCTTATTAGTTAAAGATACCACTAAGGAAATACAACATTTTCATCTGGCAGCATCAACATTAATAACCAACATATAAAACATAATAAACAACATATTCACCTACATACACGCCTTCCGATTTGCTGCTGCATCTGACTGGATCACATTACAAAACATCCTTAAACTCACTGCCCTCACAACGCTCACTGCTTTTAATAAACAAAATCTGCAACAGATCATAACCGACTGTTGCACCTGCTGACCAGGGGCGGCGGGGGGGGAGGGGCTAGCAGGGTTTTAAGCCCCCTCTGAAAAAGGCTTAGCCCCCTCTAAGCCCCCCCTCCCAGTTATGTTTTTTTATTTTATTTATATATAAAATATATTACGAATTCCGTTATATTGGACATTTGTGTCTTTGTGAAGCTGTATATATATCTATTCATCATATCTATGGATGGCACTGTAGCCAATTGAAATGCTAGAAATGGTCACGTGGACTGGAAGAACCAATGGAATTTCTCTTTCACTTCCGCGTTTGGGATGTGTGCTTTCGAAAAACAAAACAAACGTCTTTGGATAACTTCTTTGCGGAAATACCATGAGCCAGAAGAGGAGCCTACGACCTATAAAGCTTCTTTTAATAAACAGGAGTCATACTTAACTTTGACATTGGCTTTTGGAGGACCGAAACAATAATAACCATAATGACTCTCGCGTGTTGACATGGTAACCCGTAGCCCCTTTCGTGACTGTGATGCACGGAGTGAATCCACAGTCACTTGCTCCTCAATAGGAAACCAACCTAGATTTACCATGAAGGACTGGTTCTAACCGAACCGTTCGTTATACAAATATCACATAGACATGTCAAAGGTACTCACGGTTGCACGAGGGTTTCAAACAGAGATACGGGATGGTTTGAAAGCTCGGCGTTGCTAATAAACATTTTAAATATATTTTATAAACTGCTCAAAACGGCATTATTTCCGGCGTTGGGATTAGCAACGGCGAGCTTTCAAACCATCCCGTATCTCTGTTTGAAACCCTCGTAATGGAGGAAAACATCTCTGCAGAACTTCACCAGGCAAAGCGACTTATTGAAAGAAAAAAACAAAGTGAAACTGTCGTCAACACCACCCATGACGTGCTGGTGCTATTAAGGCCATACAATGATGCGTTCGTTGATCTGTACAAACTTGTGTGCATCTCAATGACATTGCCCGTCACATCAGCTGCGTGTGAGAGGAGCTTTTCTTGCTTACGCCGGATAAAGACCTATCTGAGGAATAGAAGCGGAGACGCTCGAACCAGCAACTTGGGTCTGCTTGCAAAGAACTGGACTTCAAAATTGCGAGAGTGACCCCTCTGCACAAAAAAGGCAGTAAATTAGACCCAGGCAACTACCGCCCTGTTTCTATCCTTACCTCCATCTCGAAAGTCATGGAAAAAATTGTATACGAACAGGTCGAAAAATACCTTGCGGAAAAAAATCTAATCTACGAATTCCAATCTGGCTTCAGAACATCCCACTCCACTGACACATGCCTTCTCTATTTAAACGACCACATCAAACAAGAGGTGGACGCGGGCAAATACTGCGGCATGGTCATGCTGGACCTACAAAAGGCCTTCGACACTGTCAATCACACCATTCTGATTGACAAGCTAAAAGCAATTGGTTTTGATAGTCTATCAGTGAGCTGGATGCAATCCTACCTGGAGGGGAGAGAGCAGATGGTGGAGGTAAACGGTACCCTATCCCCCCCCCTCACAGTAAACTGTGGTGTTCCACAAGGAAGCATACTAGGTCCGCTACTGTTCCTAATTTATGCAAATGACATGTCGTCAGCTTGTGACTGCAACTTGTTCCTGTTTGTGGATGACTCAGCCCTGCTGGTCTCTGACAAGAACAAATTACAGGTTGAAAAAACCCTCAGCTCAGAACTAAGCAAAATCTGCATATGGCTCGCTGATAACAAACTATCATTACACATGGGCAAAACAGAGTCCATTCTCTTCGGTTCAAATAACAAACTCAGCAAGACCGACGGCTTCTCAGTTACAGTGGGTGACAATATTGTCACAAGGAAAGAAGATATTACCTACCTGGGTTCCATCCTAGAGGCAAATCTTTCCTGTGACAAAATGGCATCCAATGTAATAAAAAAAGTCAACCAACGAACTCGTTTCTTGTACCGGATCTCCTCACTGGTAAACAAGAATACCCTGAAGACTCTAGCAGGAGCACTCATTCAAGGGTACTACGACTATGCTTGCACCTCATGGTACCAAAGCACCTCAAAGGCGCTAAAAACAAAATTACAAACATCTCAAAACAAACTGGTCAGACTACTGCTTGACCTTACTCCTAGAACCCACCTCACCCCTGCCCACTTTGACAACCTAGGATGGCTTAGAGTAGACGACAGAGTACAGCAACTTGCAATGGGCCTGGTCTACAAGATACACTACACGACCAAGGTACCCATGTACATGACTAAATACTTCCCAAAGGTCAGTGAATACCACGATCACAACACCAGAGGGAGCTCCACAAATCATGTTAAACCCAGATTCGGCTCAAACAAGGGACTAAACACGTTTCGCAATTATGCCACATCAATGTGGAACGCCCTACCCAAAGCTGTAAAGGAATGTGAATCACTACCCACTTTCAAAAACACTCTCAAAAAACACCTAAGGGAGACTGCAACTCGAAACTGGCCCCTGTAAATGTCCGAACACAACCCCCGCCAATGTACAGTAAATTACCAAGTATGGTCTTGTCAATAATCCAATGTACAGTGTTGTTTGTACAGTTGTACAGTGTCCCCCACCCACCCCTCCTACCCACCCCCCCCCCACCCACCCAACCACCTCCAATGTACAGTCCAATGTACAGTCCCATAATCCAATGTACAGTGTTGTTTGTACAGTTATACAGTGTCCCCCACCCCCCCCTCCTACCCAACCCCCCCCCCCCCCACTCCTACCCAACACCCCCCCCCCCCCCCCCCACTCCTACCCCCCCCCCCCCCCCCCCCCAACCACCTCCAATGTACAGTCCCACCCCCACCTACCCAATCCAATGTACAGTTTCTACGCCTAATGTATATACTCTTTTCTTTCTGGACTCTTTTTGTATCACAAATACAGTACTGTAATTGCAAATCTGGTATGTCATAAATGTATAGATGTAGCAGTACTGTCTATCTGTATGTCATGTATGTCATATATGTTACGATGAATTGGAAATGGAGGACCCTGGTGTAAACAAGACGAAAGTCTTTCTCTGGTCTGCATCCCCTTAACAATTGTATGTATTGAGCTGTACTGCACTGTACCCATTCTGCAATCTGTTAATAAAGTTTTCATTCATTCATTAATTCAGTCAATGCAGTGATCGATCGCTTCGCTGCAAATCACAACAACAGGCGGATCGTTCTCCTGTGACTGGTGGTGAGTACCAGTCTTTGTTGACACACACACACACACACACACTGGAATGTACGGGCCGCCGTGCCCATTGGCCGCCGTGCCCATTTTAATGTCGGGCCGCTGTGCCCCCACACGCACACACACTCTTCTTCTTCTTTCTAGTTTAATGTATAGGGTCGCCGTGCCCAGTTGACTACTGCTCTCATGGTGGCTGTTACCGTGGTGAATGAATGGTGCATGTCAGAAATGTAGTCATATTATTATAGGCTATGTTTTCGTTGTCCTTGTGATTTGTCATTATCTGATATATATATATTTCGTTGCTATACCCTTTGTAGAAACGAAATCTTAAATATTACACCTTTTCTTTGGTTACTTTTCTTTCAAGCGTTGTTTTAAATTCTAATCATACTGACTGAGAGACCTTTTACGCACGAACGTCAGATTACCACTCCCGATATAATGTCGAGCTTTATTGGGTTATTGGGTGCTTGCATTGGTGTATAACGCTAAACATTTAGTAACGTGCATTTTCAATGATGTAGCCTATATTAGCCGTTATTTTGTTTGTTGCATTAAAATTCATTAGCACCTGCTATAAACAATTCAGCCCCCCCAAAGCTCCTGCAAGGCCAATTCTCTGGCGCCGCTGCTGCTGCTGACTGCCTCCCAATCGCACGCATAGCCCTCAGACTCTTCTCTCCGCCCCCTAAGCCCCCTCACTTACCTCCCTCCTTCTCCCCCTTTCTTCTCTCTCTCTCTCCCTCTGGTTCTCACTCTCCCTTTCTCTTTTCCCCCCTCTCTCTTTCCTTCTCTCTCCCTTATTTATTGTAATTGTCCTTGTATACTATTGCTACTGTAATTTAGTACTTTATTTACTTCTATGCATGTACATAACCTTGTTTTTGTTACATCCTCCCACCCCCCCTTCCCTCAAAAGGCCTTTGCTTTTTGATCAGGCTGCTTTTGTATATAAGAATTTGTTCTTAATTGCTTGGGTAAATAAAAAATAAAAAATGCCAACAGCCTATAGTAAACGGCACACTTTAATCCCCTTCGCTTTAACCCCTTCAGGCCCTCTCTATGAGGGGCCGAGCTAATGACGGAGCCTGGTCACTTGGAAGCGATATCATACGCCATATTGCTCGATATGAGCTATATCTGCTTATGGGTACATTTCTACGGGCTATAACCATCTCCTCTCTCTCTCTCTCTCTCTCTCTTCATGTCAGAAGCAAAGCGACAGCGGAGCGTTGAGTCAGACTGTGATTGCTCAGGGCTAGGAGTGTAGTCCCACAAATACCAATGGAAAAAGATCCGGCGTTTTAAGTTAAGTTATTAAGTTATATATATGTGTGTGTGTGTATTTACTTCCTCTATCTAGGTCAGTGAGTACAGTATGTCTTCTTCGTGTTGCGTTTCCTGTCATTATGTTTAATTTAAGCAACAATATGAGAAAGACAAACTGTGTCCTTCTAGGAGAGATGCTGGGAGGGATGAGAGAGGGATGAGAGAGGGATGAGAGAGGGAGGAGAGAGGGATTAGAGAGGGATGAGAGAGGGATGAGAGAGGGATGAGAGAGGGATTAGAGGGGGATGAGAGAGGGATGAGAGAGGGATGAGAGAGGGAGGAGAGAGGGATTAGAGAGGGATGAGAGAGGGATGAGAGAGGGAGGAGAGAGGGGGAGAGCAGCACACTGTCCTGTCAGACTGAGAGGGATGAGAGAGGGATTAGAGAGGGATGAGAGAGGGATGAGAGAGGGATGAGAGAGCGATGAGAGAGGGATGAGAGAGGGATGAGAGAGGGATGAGAGAGGGATGAGAGAGGGAGGAGAGAGGGATGAGAGAGGGATGAGAGAGGGATGAGAGAGGGAGAGAGAGGGATGAGAGAGGGATGAGAGAGGGATGAGAGAGGGATGAGAGAGGGATGAGAGAGGGAGAGCAGCACACTGTCCTGTCAGACTGAGAGGGATGAGAGAGGGATGAGAGAGAGGGATGAGAGAGGGATGAGAGAGGGATGAGAGAGGGGGAGAGAGGGATGAGAGAGGAATGAGAGAGGGATGAGAGAGGGAGGAGAGAGGGATGAGAGAGGGATCAGAGAGGGATGAGAGAGGGATCAGAGAGGGATGAGAGAGGGATGAGAGAGGGATGAGAGAGGGATGAGAGAGGGAGGAGAGAGGGAGGAGAGAGGGATGAGAGAGGGAGAGAGGGATGAGAGAGGGAGAGAGAGGGATGAGAGAACGAGAGCAGCACACTGTCCTGTCAGACTGAGAGGGATGAGAGAGGGATGAGAGAGGGAGGAGAGAGCGATGAGAGAGGGATGAGAGAGGGATGAGAGAGGGAGGAGAGAGGGAGGAGAGAGGGATGAGAGAGGGATGAGAGAGGGATGAGAGAGGGAGGAGAGAGGGATGAGAGAGGGATCAGAGAGGGATGAGAGAGGAAGGAGAGAGGGATGAGAGAGGGAGAGCAGCAGTTCTCTCCTTGTCGTATAGGGACTGCTACCTTAATATTTAATGGAGCTGTAATTAACACAAGGATTCATTGTCCCCGCTGACATAACTGGTGGCCATATTCAAACTCATTTACTCTCAATAACTGTCAAACTAAATTAACCACTTAAGCATCGGGCAAAAATGGGGCTATTTTTTTAATTTTGTAATTTTTTGACGATTGCATACCCAAAGTAATTCTCGATTTATTATACTTTATACTTATAGCACATGCATGAGTCTGGTCTCTTTTGAAAGGTAACATTCTGAAAAATCACTTTGAGTGGTAATGAAATAGAGTAACAGATGTTTGAACACACTGAAGTAAAAGTTTTGTGTACTCACATTTCTTTTTACTGGTTGCCAGATGCCTGTTTTTAAGTTACAGCTGAGAGGTAAGAGCTGGAAAACATAACGGTTCCATAGCCTGAAGTCTTATGTAGTACAGGTCCAAAGTTTATAAAAAATCCCACGGATGTGTGTACCGGTACAAATTTGACATGATTATCCAAAATGGCCGCCCACTCCCATTGATTCAGACGCTCATCGGCTACAAAGGCGGTCAATCATGTTCACCGTCAGGGGTCATTGGTCCGCTCAGGACAGGGGCAAACAGGACGTGGTCACTTGTCCGAATGGCTTGTCAAATGACTCTCACCGTATATTTCGTCTCGTAACGCAAAACTGGAAGCACGCAATAGGTTGAGTGTGGTGACGATCGAAAGGCGGCAAATTCAACTTTCCAACAATGTATTGGTTGATCGGTGAAAAAGCAGCCCAGAGCCGAAAGACGAGGGCAAAGTGCCGTGACGTGCGCACGAGACATCCACTCACAGAGGGATGGGGAGACAGGGATACAGGGACAGGGGTTAGACAGTTTTGCATGTTTGTGGTGGGCGGACATAGGAGCAATATATACAAGTATTAAGCATGTGACCCGGCACGGTCTAGGTCAGATTGTGCCGGCAGAGAAGATTCTTCAGAAATGGCGAAAATGTTGCGCGATTCAGAAGTAAGTCAAAATAGAGATATTGACATTTTTGAGTGCTTTGAAATGTTCTCTATCTGTTTATTTGCAAAACTTAGTACGACTTGCAAATGTGTTAATTATTGTTAGATTGTCCGACAGTAATTTTTCCGACGCAGTGGAAATAACTACATTTGCTCCGAAAGCGATCCCAGACGAGCACTGATTGCAAGGAGAAGGGGGCAGAAGAAGACAAGCAAGTTATTTGTTTTGACTCGCGCTTCTGAATGAATGGAAGTATCATACGCATTTTGGAAAATCACGCTGAATTATTGCGGTACACACATTACAAAAACCTTTGTTAAACACAAATTTACCGTGGGATTTTTTTTTATCCACTTTTTCTCCTCCTATTTTTCTTGTATTTTCCTCCCATCCCAATTTAGTCATTATGCCTATTCCCCCCTCCCCTTCCTGGTCATTGCGCGCATTTGCCCCCTACTTGCCGGTCTAGGGAGCCCTGAAGTCTATCACATGCTTCCTCCGATACATAGGAGACAGCCAGCAGCCTCTTTTCACCTGGCAGCGAGGACTCTCACTGGGTGAGTGTAACGCTACCTCACCCAGATCCCCTCCTCGCTGTGCAGGCGCCCTGACTGACCTGTAGAGGTCGCTGTTTACAACGACCAGATTACCACCCACCGGCATTCAAAGTATAATAGAGAAGTATTATGTACCTTTTGCTGCAATAAATACTTAAAGACAACTTTGTGTAGAACCGATTCATTGTGGGAAGTGTTCATTATATTTATATATCATGTACTGTATGGCCAGTAATTAAAGTACATAAAGCGGTAGTGGTTTAATGATACCATACTTATCAATACAGTCAGGGAATTGTACCCCTCAGTTACATTCAGTGTGTCCCATAGAATGTTCGGGTCTACTGCCCCGTTGTCATTTTCTTCCTTATATCTCCTCCTTGATCTGACTCACCACCCCTTTGTTATTTAATATTCCTACATTTAGTCTCCAAATCGTGTTCCTCCGTCTCCCTTCTAGATCTACTGTCAGATATATGGCACTGTGATCCGATATGTCCGCCACTCCTATACTGCTCTCCCGTGCCCTGTAACTGTCCCCCGTCGTCATCAAAAAGTAGTCTATTCTCGCATATGTCACGTGTGGGTGTGAGTAATGTGTGTATTCCCTGTCCATGGCGTGCATCCCCCTCCAAACGTCTGTAATTCCCATTTCCGTCATCTGAATATTCATATATCTACTGATGGGTGCCCGTCCTTTTCTAGTACTCGTGATGTCTAGGTCGTGATTCAGTACTACGTTAAAATCTCCCGTACATATCAATATCCCTTCTAGTTCCATCACTATCATATCAAAAATGGTCTCATATAAATCCCTCTCACTCTCTGGGGGTGCATAAACATTTACTAACGTAACCATTTGGCCCTCCATTTTCCCCTTCACCAGAACAAACCTTCCCTCCTTGTCTCTTACTTCCTTGATCAATTCAAATTTGACTGTGTTTTTGATTAACGTGATTACTCCTCTCCTCGGGTTTTGTTCAAAAGAACTATAGTATGCATTTTCATATCCAAATCTCTTCAGTTTCTCATGACCCTGTGCTACCAAATGTGTCTCCTGCAGAAAAATCACTTCCATCTCACTTTTTTTACATTTCAACATCACTTTGCCCCTTTTTATCGCATTATTCATTCCATTAACGTTTAACGACATCATTTTTATACCTTTAACCCTTGTCATCTTTCTTCTTCTTTCGTCTGTCAGTCCCCCCCATGTCACACTCATTTCCCCCTCCGGTTGGAGCCTCCGCTCTCTTCACCGAATACATATAATGATTAACATAAATAAAAAACATAAACTTTACATAAAGTGCTCCCAAGGCGTTCGGGGGGTCCCTGTGTCCCCCCCTGTCCCCTGCTGGTGGGTGAGGGGTAATTGCCCTCCTAGCGAGGGGCCCCCTCCTGACGGCTTGGGGGTTTGTAACCCTTGCCCCCAATCGCTCGTCATATTTGTCCAGCTTTCTTACTGTTTTTTTTGCTTTCGAGCTCCTGGTCAGAAGCGCTCTGTCCTTCCTTTTGATCAAAGACCCTCTTTTCTTGGTCCCTCTCAATGTGACTCATATCATTTCATTGTCCCTCTTTCCTCCCATATCCGTGTGCGGTGTCTCCCGTGTACCCCTTTTTACTTTCTTTTCCTCTCCTCTATTTTCTATGTGATGTCCATTTATCCCCTTAATCCCTCCCAACTGTATTACTCACAGCGTGTGTCTATGTATCTGTTTCAGTATGTTCTGTGTCTCGCCTATCAAACCTAGTTATATTTCCATTTATTTCCTCCATCAGCTTGTGTATTATGTGTCCATGTATACGTTACGTTCATTTCTATATCCTGCCTCTACCTGGGAATGTGTGCTTATGCATATGTTATTTCAGTTTCTATACTTTGTCTCTATTTGAATAGTTTTTTTCAATCTCTTGTGCGTGTACTCATCCGTTCGCCTCCTCCCGCCTCCTCTCCTTCTCTGGCCTCCTCATCCGTCTCCGTCCTCGCTCCGTCACGTTTCACCTCGGCCTTCTCCTCTCTCCTCTCTCCGGTTTCGGTCTCCCACTCTGATCCACCTGCGGGCTCCCTCCAATCTCTGCTGCAAGCTCCGCGTCTGGTCCTCCCGCCTCCTTCCTTCTCCGTCCTCCGTCATCCGCATCCCTCGCCGTCTCATCTCTCGCTCCGCTTCTCGTGCCGTCGCGTATGTCGCCGCCCCTTCCTCCCAGTGAATCCTTAGCGAGGTCATGGGTGACTGGAATCTCATTCCGTTTTCTTTCAGTGTTTTCTTCAGTCCCGCGTAGGACCTGCGTGTTATCGCTACCGCTGTTGAGTAATCGTGATCGATTTCAATCGATCGATTCGATTTCAATCTTCTTGGTCCACGCGGTTCTGAGTACCAATTCCTTAACCTCGAATCTCAGAAAGTTAATAATCACCGCCCTCGGAGGTCTGTCCGGTTGTGGTCTCGGAGCCAACGCCCTGTGGGCCCTCTGTATCTCCATTTTTTCCAGTCCCGTTTCCTTCAGTTGTTCTTTGATAAGCTTTTCCACATATAGGGTCACCGATTCCCCTTCGACTCCTTCTTTCAGTCCCCATATTCTGATGTTATTTCTCCGTGACCTCCCCTCCATGTCCGACATCTTTGTCTCCATCTGTTTTTGTTTCTGAATCACACATGTTAATACCTCGTGTATCTCCGTGTTCTATTCCTCCGCGTGTGCCGTCCTAGTCTGTAGCTCGGTCACGTTTCTGTCCTGTTCCGCCATCTTCTCCTCCACCCTTTTGATTTCTGTATTCATTTCACCTCTGAAGTCCTCCTGTTCCTTCCTCAATTCCTCCCGTAGCTTCCCAATATCATTCCTTATCGTGTCCGTGTTCAGTTTTATCGCCGCTGTTATGTTCTCCAGTATCCCGGCCTGCATGACCACGGCCCATCCTGGCATTCCCGTGTCTGCCTCAGCGGTACCTCCCCCTTCTTCCGCCTGGCTTTTCTCGGCTTCGCTTCGGGGATTCTGTTTCTTCAGATTCTCTCCTTCTCGTATGTTCTCCATTTCTATTTCCTTCACAATCGTTGTCTCTTCCTTACTTCTCGTGTGCATTTTCATTTTTAATTACTTTTCGGGTCTTTTTTTATCCGTTTTTTCGCTCATTTGACCAGGAGCTCTATCGCACGTGTGTTACCCGTCTGCTCTCATACCGGAAGTCCCTTCTTTTTAGGCTTAAGAGGAGCAGCAATGTAAAGCGTGCTACTGTACAAAGGGCGGCGTCAAGCTTATCTGTGAAGAGATCAAAGGGCCAGAATAAGAGAGGAAGGGAGAATTTAAGAAGAGTTGGGACAGTGGAGGCATTAATACGACAGCCTATGTAGGATTCCACACTATCTGGGCAAGAAGCCGTCAAATCAATTTGAAATTAGGTGAGGTAATGGTCTGAAAGGGCAGGAACATAAGGAGAAACAATCAAATCTGACACAGTGAGACCGCGGGGCTAGGACTAGGTCAAGGGTGTTCCCACCACGGTGAGTGGGTTGGTGAACGGTTTGAATGAGACCGACAGAGTCGATGATGTCAGTAAAAGCCTTGTTTAAGGGATCAAGAGTTTTGTTAAAATGAATGTTAAAATCACCAACAATTAGTATGTTATCCGTACGAGTAACAAGCTCAGAGATGAAAGTGGAAAACTCATCTAGGAAGAGGGAGTAAGGGCCTGGCGGGTGATAAAGGACAGCCATTACAAAGGATGCAGTGGAGGTAGAAATCAGGCCGTCACACTTTCTGTTGGGACGCATCAGGAGCACCTCAAAAGAGGAGGTGGAGAGGAGGAGGAGAGGAGGAGGGGTGGAGAGGAGGGGGTGGAGAGGAGGAGGAGAGGAGGGGGTGGAGAGGAGGGGGAGAGGATGGGGAGAGGAGGGGTGGAGAGGAGGGGGTGGAGAGGAGGAGGAGAGGAGGGGGTGGAGAGGAGGGGGAGAGGATGGGGAGAGGAGGGGGTGGAGAGGAGGAGGAGAGGAGGGGGTGGAGAGGAGGGGGTGGAGAGGAGAGGAGGGGGTGGAGAGGAGGAGGAGAGGAGGGGGTGGAGAGGAGGGGGTGGAGAGGAGAAGAGGGGGTGGAGAGGAGGGGGTGGAGAGGAGAGGAGGGGGTGGAGAGGAGGAGGAGAGGGGAGACAGAGAGTCAGAGAGAGACAGAGAGACAGAGAGAGAGAGAGAGAGAGAGAGAGAGAGAGAGAGAGAGAGAGAGAGAGAGAGAGAGAGAGAGAGAGAGAGAGAGAGAGAGAGAGAGAGAGAGAGAGAGGGAGACAGAGAGAGGGAAGACAGAGAGAGAGGGGAGACAGAGAGACAGAGAGAGATGAGACAAGCAGCAGCCTGACACCAGTGCCCTGAAGCAGTGCTGTTATACAGAACATTAGAAGGTTCTCGCTCATCATTCAGGACTGACATGATATTTTGACGACATGAAACTCGTTTAGAACATGAACGTGTTCCTTCCTATAATTATGCATTCTATCATTTCATTAAGAGTTCATCTTTATTCAGTATCCTCTTCCCACTCCATTGTTTGATATCTCATAATAACTTGACAATGTGCAATTTCTGAAAGAGCAGCCAAAGGCTGAGGCAGCCTGGAGAACAGCGGGAACAATGACAGGGAATCTACAAGCAGTAAGCTTCACCCAGGAGCAACGCGGGTCTCTACACATTTATTTTCTCTTTATTCAAATTGAGCTTTTTTGTTTTTTTTGGTTCAGCAGCATTCAGCAACAGAGACAGTAACATTCAGCAACAGAGACAGCACCATTCAGCAACATTCAGTAACATTCAGCAACAGAGACAGTAACATTCAGCAACAGAGACAGTAACATTCAGTAACAGAGACAGTAACATTCAGCAACAGAGACAACAACAGAGACAGTAGCATTCAGTAACATTCAGTAACATTCAGTAACATTCAGCAACAGAGACAGTAACATGCAGTAACATTCAGCAACATTCAGCAACAGAGACAGTAACATTCAGTAACATTCAGTAACATTCAGCAACATTCAGTAACATGCAGTAACATTCAGTAACATTCAGCAACATTCAGTAACATTCAGCAACATTCAGTAACATTCAGCAACAGAGACAGCAACATTCAGTAACAGAGGCAGTAACATTCAGTAACATTCAGTAACAGAGACAGCAACATTCAGTAACAGAGACAGTAACAGTAACATTCAGTAACAGAGACAGCAACATTCAGTAACAGAGACAGCAACATTCAGTAACATTCAGTAACATTCAGTAACATGCAGTAACATTCAGTAACATTCAGTAACATTCAGTAACAGAGACAGCAACATTCAGTAACATTCAGTAACATTCAGTAACATTCAGTAACATTCAGTAACAGAGACAGCAACATTCAGTAACATTCAGTAACATTCAGCAACATTCAGCAACATTCAGTAACAGAGACAGCAACATTCAGTAACATTCAGCAACAGAGACAGTAGCATTCAGTAACATTCAGTAACAGAGACAGTAACATTCAGCAACAGAGACAGTAACATTCAGTAACATTCAGTAACATTCAGTAACATTCAGCAACATTCAGTAACATTCAGTAACATTCAGCAACATTCAGTAACATTCAGCAACATTCAGTAACATGCAGTAACATTCAGTAACATTCAGCAACATTCAGCAACAGAGACAGTAACATTCAGTAACATTCAGCAACATTCAGTAACATGCAGTAACATTCAGTAACATTCAGCAACATTCAGTAACATGCAGTAACATTCAGTAACATTCAGCAACATTCAGTAACATTCAGCAACATTCAGTAACATTCAGCAACAGAGACAGTAACATTCAGTAACATTCAGTAACATTCAGCAACATTCAGTAACATGCAGTAACATTCAGTAACATTCAGCAACATTCAGTAACATTCAGCAACATTCAGTAACATTCAGCAACAGAGACAGCAACATTCAGTAACAGAGACAGCAACATTCAGCAACAGAGACAGCAACATTCAGCAACAGAGGAGAGGAGGGGGTGGAGAGGAGGAGGAGAGGGGAGACAGAGAGTCAGAGAGAGACAGAGAGACAGAGAGAGCGAGAGAGAGAGAGAGAGAGAGAGAGAGAGAGAGAGAGAGAGAGAGAGAGAGAGAGAGAGAGAGGGGAGACAGAGAGAGGGAAGACAGAGAGAGAGGGGAGACAGAGAGACAGAGAGAGATGAGACAAGCAGCAGCCTGACACCAGTGCCCTGAAGCAGTGCTGTTATACAGAACATTAGAAGGTTCTCGCTCATCATTCAGGACTGACATGATATTTTGACGACATGAAACTCGTTTAGAACATGAACGTGTTCCTTCCTATAATTATGCATTCTATCATTTCATTAAGAGTTCATCTTTATTCAGTATCCTCTTCCCACTCCATTGTTTGATATCTCATAATAACTTGACAATGTGCAATTTCTGAAAGAGCAGCCAAAGGCTGAGGGAGCCTGGAGAACAGCGGGAACAATGACAGGGAATCTACAAGCAGTAAGCTTCACCCAGGAGCAACGCGGGTCTCTACACATTTATTTTCTCTTTATTCAAATTGAGCTTTTTTGTTTTTTTTTGGTTCAGCAGCATTCAGCAACAGAGACAGTAACATTCAGCAACAGAGACAGCACCATTCAGCAACATTCAGTAACATTCAGCAACAGAGACAGTAACATTCAGCAACAGAGACAGTAACATTCAGTAACAGAGACAGTAACATTCAGCAACAGAGACAGCAACAGAGACAGTAGCATTCAGTAACATTCAGTAACATTCAGTAACATTCAGCAACAGAGACAGTAACATGCAGTAACATTCAGTAACATTCAGCAACATTCAGCAACAGAGACAGTAACATTCAGTAACATTCAGTAACATTCAGCAACATTCAGTAACATGCAGTAACATTCAGTAACATTCAGCAACATTCAGTAACATTCAGCAACATTCAGTAACATTCAGCAACAGAGACAGCAACATTCAGTAACAGAGGCAGTAACATTCAGTAACATTCAGTAACAGAGACAGCAACATTCAGTAACAGAGACAGTAACAGTAACATTCAGTAACAGAGACAGCAACATTCAGTAACAGAGACAGCAACATTCAGTAACATTCAGTAACATTCAGTAACATGCAGTAACATTCAGTAACATTCAGTAACATTCAGTAACAGAGACAGCAACATTCAGTAACATTCAGTAACATTCAGTAACATTCAGTAACATTCAGTAACAGAGACAGCAACATTCAGTAACATTCAGTAACATTCAGCAACATTCAGCAACATTCAGTAACAGAGACAGCAACATTCAGTAACATTCAGCAACAGAGACAGTAGCATTCAGTAACATTCAGTAACAGAGACAGTAACATTCAGCAACAGAGACAGTAACATTCAGTAACATTCAGTAACATTCAGTAACATTCAGCAACATTCAGTAACATTCAGTAACATTCAGCAACATTCAGTAACATTCAGCAACATTCAGTAACATGCAGTAACATTCAGTAACATTCAGCAACATTCAGCAACAGAGACAGTAACATTCAGTAACATTCAGCAACATTCAGTAACATGCAGTAACATTCAGTAACATTCAGCAACATTCAGTAACATGCAGTAACATTCAGTAACATTCAGCAACATTCAGTAACATTCAGCAACATTCAGTAACATTCAGCAACAGAGACAGTAACATTCAGTAACATTCAGTAACATTCAGCAACATTCAGTAACATGCAGTAACATTCAGTAACATTCAGCAACATTCAGTAACATTCAGCAACATTCAGTAACATTCAGCAACAGAGACAGCAACATTCAGTAACAGAGACAGCAACATTCAGCAACAGAGACAGCAACATTCAGCAACAGAGACAGTAACATTCAGTAACAGAGACAGCAACATTCAGTAACAGAGACAGTAAAAGTAACATTCAGTAACAGAGACAGCAACATTCAGTAACAGAGACAGCAACATTCAGTAACATTCAGTAACTTTCAGTAACATGCAGTAACATTCAGTAACATTCAGTAACATTCAGTAACATTCAGTAACAGAGACAGCAGCATTCAGTAACATTCAGTAACATTCAGTAACATTCAGTAACAGAGACAGCAACATTCAGTAACATTCAGTAACATTCAGCAACATTCAGCAACATTCAGTAACAGAGACAGCAACATTCAGTAACATTAAGCAACAGAGACAGTAGCATTCAGTAACATTCAGTAACAGAGACAGTAACATTCAGCAACAGAGACAGCAACATTCAGTAACATTCAGTAACATTCAGCAACATTCAGCAACATTCAGTAACAGAGACAGCAACATTCAGTAACATTCAGCAACAGAGACAGTAGCATTCAGTAACATTCAGTAACAGAGACAGTAACATTCAGCAACAGAGACAGTAACATTCAGCAACAGAGACAGCAACATTCAGCAACAGAGACAGTAACATTCAGCAACAGAGACAGTAGCATTCAGCAACATTCAGCAACAGAGACAGCAACATTCAGCAACAGAGACAGTAACATTCAGCAACATTCAGCAACAGAGACAGCAACATTCAGCAACAGAGACAGCAACATTCAGTAACATTAAGCAACAGAGACAGTAGCATTCAGACAGTAACATTCAGCAACAGAGACAGCAACATTCAGTAACATTCAGTAACATTCAGCAACATTCAGCAACATTCAGTAACAGAGACAGCAACATTCAGTAACATTCAGCAACAGAGACAGTAGCATTCAGTAACATTCAGTAACAGAGACAGTAACATTCAGTAACAGAGACAGTAACATTCAGTAACAGAGACAGTAACATTCAGTAACAGAGACAGCAACATTCAGCAACAGAGACAGCAACATTCAGCAACAGAGACAGTAACATTCAGCAACAGAGACAGTAACATTCAGCAACAGAGACAGTAACATTCAGCAACAGAGACAGCAACATTCAGTAACAGAGACAGTAACATTCAGCAACAGAGACAGCAACATTCAGCAACAGAGACAGTAACATTCAGCAACAGAGACAGCAACATTCAGCAACAGAGACGGCAACATTCAGCAACAGAGACAGTAGCATTCAGCAACAGAGACAGCAACATTCAGCAACAGAGACAGCAACATTCAGCAACATTCAGTAACAGAGACAGTAGCATTCAGTAACATTCAGTAACAGAGACAGTAACATTCAGCAACAGAGACAGCAACATTCAGCAACATTCAGCAGCATTCAGCAACAGAGACAGTAACATTCAGCAACAGAGACAGCAACATTCAGCAACATTCAGCAGCATTCAGCAACAGAGACAGTAACATTCAGCAACAGAGACAGTAGCATTCAGCAACAGAGACAGTAACATTCAGCAACATTCAGCAACAGAGACAGCAACATTCAGCAACAGAGACAGTAACATTCAGCAACATTCAGCAACAGAGACAGTAGCATTCAGCAACAGAGACAGTAACATTCAGCAACAGAGACAGCAACATTCAGCAACAGAGACGGCAACATTCAGCAACAGAGACAGTAGCATTCAGCAACAGAGACAGCAACATTCAGCAACAGAGACAGCAACATTCAGCAACATTCAGTAACAGAGACAGTAGCATTCAGTAACATTCAGTAACAGAGACAGTAACATTCAGCAACAGAGACAGCAACATTCAGCAACATTCAGCAGCATTCAGCAACAGAGACAGTAACATTCAGCAACAGAGACAGCAACATTCAGCAACATTCAGCAGCATTCAGCAACAGAGACAGTAACATTCAGCAACAGAGACAGTAGCATTCAGCAACAGAGACAGTAACATTCAGCAACATTCAGCAACAGAGACAGCAACATTCAGCAACAGAGACAGTAACATTCAGCAACATTCAGCAACAGAGACAGTAGCATTCAGCAACAGAGACAGTAACATTCAGCAACATTCAGCAACAGAGACAGCAACATTCAGCAACAGAGACAGTAACATTCAGCAACATTCAGTAACATTCAGCAACAGAGACAGCAACATTCAGCAACAGAGACAGTAACATTCAGCAACAGAGACAGTAACATTCAGCAACAGAGACAGTAACATTCAGCAACAGAGACAGTAACATTCAGCAACAGAGACAGTAACATTCAGTAACATTCAGTAACAGAGACAGTAACATTCAGTAACAGAGACAGCAACATTCAGCAACAGAGACAGTAACATTCAGCAACAGAGACAGCAACATTCAGCAACAGAGACAGCAACATTCAGCAACAGAGACAGTAACATTCAGCAACAGAGACAGCAACATTCAGCAACAGAGACGGCAACATTCAGCAACAGAGACAGTAGCATTCAGCACCAGAGACAGCAACATTCAGCAACAGAGACGGCAACATTCAGCAACAGAGACAGTAGCATTCAGCAACAGAGACAGCAACATTCAGCAACAGAGACAGCAACATTCAGCAACAGAGACAGCAACATTCAGCAACAAAAAACACTTATTGGTTGGTTGTGTGTGTTTGTCTGTCTATCAGGAACTAATCTCACCAACTACAAGGCTGTGATGGTTGAAACGTGGCACATAGACTGACAGCAGGCCAGGGACACGAATCCTGAAATGTTTTTCAAATCGGTCAATGATAAGTATTTCTTTTCAGTATAAAGTTACACCTTTTGAACAAAAGATGGCGCTACAACACATGGTTGCTGCTCAGAGCCTTCGGGAATCAGCTCTCTGGCCCCTGTTTACAACATGAAAATGCAATCCATAGTGAACCTATTGTTGTTGCTATACCTACACATTCAAACATGTATGCATGCGTTAATTCCCATCATCTCCCTGGTGGAGATTTGCTCTCTATTGAGCGCACCTTTCTAGTTCAACATAAAATATGACAAACCTCTTCTGAACTCTATCCAGAAGTGGAGTATTAACAGCAGCAGCAGCATTAGTACAAGTTGTTGTTGTTGTTGTTGTTGTTGTTGTTGTTGTTGTTGTTGTTGTTGTTGTTGTTGTTGTTGATGTTGAGGAGGAAGAGGAGCTCAAACAGACTTGTCACACATGCCAGAGTTATCTCTGAGTCAGACTGAAGGGAGGCTGTCAGGGAGGAGAGAGAGGAGGAGGAGGAGGAGGAGGAGGAGGAGGAGGAGGAGGAGGAGGAGGAGGAGGAGGAGGCGGAGGAGGAGGAGGGGTGGAGAAGAGGAGGAGGAGGCGGGGGATGTGGAGGAGGAGGAGGGGTGGAGAAGAGGAGGAGGAGGGGTGGGGAGAGGAGGAGGTGGTGGAGAAGAGGAGGAGAAGAAGAGGAGAGGAGGAGGAGGGGTGGGGAGGAGAAGGTGGAGAAGAGGAGGAGGGGGATGTGGAGAGGAGGAGGTGGTGGAGAAGAGGAGGAGAAGAAGAGGAGAGGAGGAGGAGGGGTGGGGAGGAGAAGGTGGAGAAGAGGAGGAGGGGAGGTGGAGAGAAGGAGGTGGTGGAGAAGAGGAGAAGAAGAGGAGAGGAGGAAGTGGTGGAGAAAAGGAGGAGAGGAGTAGGGGTGGGGAGGAGAAGGTGGAGAAGAGGAGGAGGGGGAGGTGGAGAGGAGGAGGGGTGGGGAGGAGAAGGTGGAGAAGAAGAGGAGGGGGAGGAGGAGAGGAGGATGTGGAGAGGAGGAGGAGGAGAAGAAGAGGAGATGAGGAGGTGGTGGAGAGGGGGAGGTGGAGAGCAGGAGGAGAGGAGGTGGAGAGGAGGAGGTGGAGAGGAGGAGGAGAGGAGGGGGATGTGGAGGAGGAGGAGGAGAGGAGGAGAAGAAGAGGAGATGAGGAGGTGGTGGAGAGGGGGAGGTGGAGAGGAGGAGGAGAGGATGAGGAGAGGATGAGGTGGAGAGGAGGAGGTGGAGAGGAGAAGAGGAGATGAGGAGGTGGTGGAGAGGAGGTGGATGGGTGGGGGTTGAGAGGAGGTGGAGGGGGTGGAGAGGAGGAGGATGAGGGAGGTGGAGAGGAGGGGAGGGTGGAGAGGAGGAGGAGAGGAGGTCGAGAGGAGGGGGAGGTGGAGAGGAGGAGGAGAGGAGGGGGTGGAGAGGAGGAGGAGAGGAGGGGGAGAGGATGGGGTGGAGGAGGAGGAGGAGGAGGGGTGGAGAAGAGGAGGAGAGGAGGGGGTGGAGAGGAGGAGGAGAGGAGGGGGAGGTGGAGAGGAGGGGGAGAGGAGGGGGAGAGGAGGGGGTGGATGGGAGGAGGAGGGGTGGAGAAGAGGAGGAGGAGGAGGGGTGGGGAGGAGAAGGTGGAGAAGAGGAGGAGAGGAGGGGGAGAGGAGGGGTGGAGAGGAGGAGGAGAGGAGGGGGAGGTGGAGAGGAGGATGAGGAGGGGGTGGAGAGGAGGAGGAGAGGAGGGGGAGAGGAGGGGGTGGAGAGGAGGGGAAGGTGGAGAGGAGGAGGAGAGGAGGGTGGAGAGGAGGAGGAGAGGAGGGGGTGGAGAGGAGGGTGAGAGGAGGGGGAGAGGAGGGGGTGGAGAGGAGGAGGAGAGGAGGGGTGGAGAGGAGGGGGTCGAGAGGAGGAAGAGAGGAGGGGGTGGAGAGGAGGAGGAGAGGAAGGGGGTGGAGAGGAGGGGGTGGAGAGGAAAGGAGGGGGTGGAGAGGAGGAGGAGAGGAAAAAAAGCAGCCATTTCCATTACATGCACTGAGTCGGCGATGAAATGTCTCTCTGCACTTTTCCCATCCCGTCGTCCTTCCCCCCAAGAGCAGCTGGGAGCAGACACGGGCTGCTCCTTTCCGTCTTCGTCAGGGACGCGACAGCGTTAGTGATCTGTTCTGCATTTTTTCCCCATTGGGTGTATCGTATTGGGAGGGGAAACTCTTGAAAAGCGGTGATGCATTGGGCGGTTGTCTGAGGCAGTGCCGTCCAGGCACGTGCACACATAGAGCCCAAGGGGTGCTTGAGCACCTGCCTTTTTGAGCCCAAAAAAAAAGTGCCCTTTTTGAAAATAAATTAAATTATTTTAATTTAAATTTTTTGTTGTTGTTGTCGTTACGCATATAGACTGCCCTTCCAACTGAAAAAAATTCAGGATAGAATAAAAATATTAGGTAAAGAGAGAGAGATGCCCCATATTCCATTGCAGTTTGCACGGCCTCCTCAGCGTGCCTCTCCGCGGACCTATATTTTATGCATAGCGTGGGTGGTGATGATGATGATGATAGAAACCGATGTGGCGCATACAGTTGAATGCTGGTATTACACTCATTGAGGGACACGAAGAAGTCAAGTCCGATGGGATTTGGGAATCTCAAATACAAATCGGGATTGGAATAAAAAATGCATTTATATTAAACAATACAGAATATACAGCACTTCTTGGGGTCTGTAGGGTAAGCACTTATTCCCTCTCCCCTGAACATTTATGGAGATGTATGGGCCTTTTAAGTCAGTGATAAAAGTGTCTTTCAAGGATAAGTGAGCTCCTGCACTGATTATTATAGTTCAATATTCAATATTTGATCACCAAAACCCCCCAAAAAGCATAAAAAGCCCCCCCCCCCCCCCCCCCGCCCTGAAAAGGGTCCTTAAAAATCCTGTAAAACACACACAGGCAGGGTGCGATCCAGGAGGGGAGCTCGGTGAGCTATAGCTCCCCTAGATCAGACATCAGCTCCCTTGGGGGTCTCTAAAGCTCCCCTCTGGGTCTCTAAATTACTGAAAATAAATGCTACTTTTGCCATGCATTTCTAATTTTTCTGTAATTTTCTGTATCATCATCGTGTATAATAATAAACGTATGCTATTTTGGATGTATGATTAATGATTTGCGCACTAATTCACACGTAATATGGCAACATGCATGCTATTCTTGCAATTACCATTCGGAGCGCGGAGGCGCTGCAGCCTGCTGCGACTATTATTAGTATTACAACGCCTGGTGACGGCGGTGACCGTGCCGGCGCTTGCGGTCGGACTCGTATCAGAACACAGGATAGGATTAGATACTGTAGACAGTGTTGGATGATGATCTATCATCTAATTAAATGGATACTTTTTTTTTTATCATGGAATGTGCTGTGGAAGCCCAGACCGTCCAGACGGCCGGACCTCAACAAGTGAGTTGTCTAGTATTATGTGTTCTGTAGTTACTGAAACTGATTGAATATGTGACAGGATTCAAGAGGTTTATTTGTCACATACATACATAGGCTACATTAACGTCCGCGATCACAGTATCCTGGCTCCAACAGTCTGACTCCTCCCTGAGAGGCGCACCGCGCGTCGCGCACCCCCCCATGCTATGGATCGCACACTGCACACAGGTATAGTGCCCTTTTCAGCCTTTGAGCACCTGCCCCTCTAAAGTCCTGTGCACGTCACTGGTGCCGTCTCTGTACCAGACTGTGATGCAGTTTGTGAACATGCTTTCTATGCTTTCTAATAACTATCAGGAGCTAGTATAGGGACCAGCATAGATTCTCCAAGTAAGGAAAAATACTTGGGTTCCAAGTTCCAACAATCAGAGACTGACAAGCTCACAATTGATCAGCAAATCATACATATATGCACAACAAATAAGAATACACAATACAAATCAGTTACAAGTCGACACACAGTGGTCATGCAGAGATCATACTTTTAAATGCAGCAAGAGAAGGAGTGTTCCAGGTGTTGGAAGAACCTTCAGCTTCAGAGACAGTCGGAGGGCGTTCCAGGTGTTGGAAGAACCTTCAGCTTCAGAGTCAGTCGGAGGGCGTTCCAGGGCCCTCATTCATCAACGTGATTTACGCACAGATATGTGCTTAAGCTGTGCGTACGACCATTTCTAAGCAGAGTGTGGGATTCATCAATTTCAACTTGAACTTGACTTCGTGCTTATATTTACGCACAGCTCGGACCATGCGTACCTGGCGCCCATTGGTAGAATATATTATTACAACAAGGAAATGAGCTTCTGTGCATTAGTTTCAACACTGGCATGTTCTGTATGAACCGTAATTCATTATAGTTCATTGTAAAATAGCAACAGTAGTGTAATTATGGTCAAAACCCTATAAATAGCATTTGGAATAATAGATCCTTCTCTCAGAATGAATGCAGCATGGTTTATATAGCGTTATCGGAATATACGGGGTGTACTGACTGACTGCGCTCCGCGTAGCTCAACTCATTATTATTTTGCGCACAGACCGCAGAAACACAGGAACGTTTTGATTATATTTAAAAGGCTTTACGTTAAACGAAACAAGTGGAATTTCGAAGCTGTATGAACACCCACGATATAGTGTTCTTCCCCCTTTTTACTGTATAAGAAAGAATAAAAAACGCATTGCAATGACACCGGGGTGTATGTGTATGGGATTCAAGTTCGCGTTTTTGTTGATCATAGGCATGCTGTCAGAGTATGATATCTTAATCAAACATTCTAGAACATTTGTCGTCACAGATCATGTCATAATAGAACATATAGGCTACATGGCATGGTCCATCGTGATATTGTGTAGACTGTTATTACTGTACCAGTACCACCCACTCCCGCACACAAACATGATGGAATTCAAGTTCATGTATTGAAAGGCAGGCTACATCATACATGGCAGTGAGATACATTGTTCTTGTATATGCTCTCGTATTATTGTTTATATAGGCTACCCAATACTGACATCAAAATAGATTGTATGCCTCTAGAAATCATATGCAGCAGGTAGAACATTTACGGAAAATCCGTCGCGATTTGGAATAAAATTGAGGAGAACTTTAATCCCTGGGTATTAATCAAACAAAACGGAAAAAGGCAGTCATATTCCAGCACGGTCTTTATTAGTGTTTGCGCTGCCCAGGCAGCAATGGTTAATAGATATCATATCCGACATCACCGTACGTGTACACGTCTGACAGCCTGTCTCATAACACGCTTCCCTCGGTTTAGTCCATTCTTCCACATTTCATGGGGGTGTCCATTACCGTATATGGTTAATCGGGGCGGTTTTGGTATGCAAATACGTGAAAGTGCACGAGCCTCAGCGCAGGGCCAAGGTGATATTTATCATGACAGGTGTGCGTAGAACCTGCGTACGCACGTGTGGTAAATCCCGTTTATTTTGTGCGTGCACGCATTCTAAATTCTGTGCTTACGTGTGGAAATAGAACATTTTCTACGTCACGTTGATGAATGAGGGCCCAGGTGTTGGAAGAACCTTCAGCTGCAGTGCCAGTGTAAGGGGGAAGTTTACCAGGCATGACCACCCGCATTTCACTGTATGCCTTGTATGCCGTGACAAATACAACTCTTGACTCTTGACTTGACTTGACTTACCAATCAGGGCTTTAAAAATAAACAAATGCCAGGGATAGTTACGCCTTTCAGTATGCCTTTAAGTCTTCCTGGCTCAAAGTAAAGAATTACCCTTCTTTTCAAGATAACTCATTAACTCAATCCCATTCACCACTGTTACAATGATCTACTTGATACTCATCTAGGGAAATGCATCACAGATGTTGGGGGGGGGGGGGGGGGGGGGGGTGTTAAAGGTCAACCTCCACGTTGTATTTTTGTTCAATAAACAATGTGGACTAGGCCAACAGTGACTTTCATGAAGAATTGTAAAAAAAAGTATTGAAATTGACCCAGTTTTAGCGTTTTTATCAAAACATTTTGTCTGCCCAACACAATCAACATGCACTTGCATATTTTAATCAATGGTTTATAACGTGCACGTGTAATGTCGTCACAACAGGTATTGGTCACCAGGGGTATCACCAGGGGGCGCTGAGAGTCACACAGCTAGTGGCAGGCAGAGAGCCTTGCTACCATAGATATATGCTTGCTACTACTAGCCGAATGGAAATGTATCTGTTTCACCTCACTATTGCTCCGTGATTATAGCCATCCATCCATCTCTAAAGCTAACCACGTTACCATATTTGTAATAATGTAAATCATTGTGTCGTTGTACACATTGTGTTTATAACGTTAGTAGATAACATAGCTTAGCTTGGTAGCTATTGTGCTAACAACATATCCCGACATCCGGCTCGCTGGCCGGCATGAACGGCCGACCCAAAATGGTTCTCTCCTCTCTGTACACCCCGACCCCACGGGTGCCCTGCCGGGGGCCCCATGGACGCGACGGCGGCGGCAGCCGCAGGGCGCCCGAGCCCGCAAAGGCTAGTGTTACACGATAGCTATGAGCTAACTAGCGCTGCGGGCTCCGGCGCCCTGCGGCCGCCGCTGTTGTCGAGTCCACAAGCTTCACTCGGTGCATCAGTCACGAAAGGGGCTATGATGAGCTTGGCAAGCCAGAGTAAAACACAGTTTTCATTCAATCAATCAATAACAACATTAACCAGACTCTCGTTGTGTCTATTATGCTAACGCTAACGTTACCTCATTGTGTCTATTCTACACAGATAGCCTCTCGTGTCTATCTGCTAACGTTAGCATTAGGCTAACTAACGTTACGTCCCTAACCCCCAACAACAAGCGTAACTAATCAGCGATCTTTTTGTCAGACTAAACTCTCCGCTCGGTGGCAAATTGTGTTGATGTCGGTTTTGTTTCATCAATAAATGAGGCAGAATACACAGTGACTGTATCCTTTTTTATTGCACTCGTTTCTTGCTGCAAACGTACAAAAGATATCCTACGCGAGACATTAAAGATGGCGGCGCGGACATTCTGTTTTCGTTCAGACTCCCCAAACAGTGACGTCACGCGTCTCTCTTCTGACCAATCAGTGGTCTGCAGTTTTTCACGTGTCATTTCTGGAGCTCTCATGCTGATCACCAGCAGCCCCGCCTCCCACACGGAGACAAACTGAGTACTTTATTTTAGTGGAAAAGCAACATTAGATTCGGCTCATTAATATGCAAGCCACACCTGTTGTGACGTCGGCGTTTTGATAAGCTTTTTTGATTCGCGCGTGCATGTTATTCGTGCGTGGACCTTTTTAACTCTTTCAGAGTGGCATTTCCGGTGTCAAATGGAAATAAATAAATAATGAAATTATATACCAATGATGTAAACTACCCATAATTGATCAGTAGGGTTTAACCTAGAGGTTGGCCTTTAAAGGGTTAACATATTGTGTTGTGAAACTATTCAATTCACAATGAAAGCATATAAATACCTCTCCATATCTACGTCAACAGAAAATTTGCTCAATACACTTAATGCATTCAAATCATCATCTATCATATATCTTAATGTATCATCTGGAGAGAGAGAGAGAGAGAGAGAGAGAGAGAGAGAGAGAGAGAGAGAGAGAGAGAGAGAGAGAGAGAGAGAGAGAGAGAGAGAGAGAGAGAGAGAGAAAGAGTCAGAGAGAGACAGAGAGAGAGAAACAGAGAGAGAGAAACAGAGAGAGAGACACAGAGAGCGAGAGAGAGAGAGAGAGAGAGAGAGAGAGAGAGAGAGAGAGAGAGAGAGAGAGACACACAGAGAGACAGAGAGACAGAGAGAGAGAGAGTGTGCGGGAGTGAGTCACGCTGAGGTCGCTAGCATGGTGTTAAATATAGACTGTTTATTGTAGTGTAGATGTAACCATTAACCCCTTCATCTCCCCCCTGGCGTCACCTGCCATGGATGACTTAATGAAATCAGCATAACGAGATCAAAATCGAATGGGTTCTCTATGAGAGCGCTCTATAGAAGGGGCCCCCCGGGCTGCTCGCAGGCTAAATGTTACACAGTTGGATTAACAGACGGGGCTCGGAGACGTGATCCCAACATCACGTTACAACACTGGGTTCACGACTCCCTTTTAAACGCTTCCAACGCCCACATCCATTGGATGAGCAGCCAAATAGAATGATGTGGAAGAGGGTTTATCTTTACAGCCAGCGGCTACAAGTCCAAGGTACTGTAGGAGTAATGTGTTAAGCTGCGTTTACACGCACATCAAGACTCCAGTATTACTATAATAATATTATATTATCATGTTTCGTAAACAAGTCATTAGGTGTGTTTACACGCACATCAACATTCCAGTATTACTATATTGTTATGTATAGTAAACAAGTCATTAGGTGTGTTTACACACACACACATCATTCCAGTATTACTATATTATTATGTTTCGTAAACAAGTCATTAGGTGTGTTTACACGCACATCAAGATTCCAGTATTATTATATTATTATGGATAGTAAACAAGTCATTAGGTGTGTTTACACACACATCATTCCAGTATTACTATATTATTATGTTTCGTAAACAAGTCATTAGGTGTGTTTACACGCACATCAAGATTCCAGTATTACTATATTCAGGGCCGCCTGGGAGAAATTATAAAAAATTATATATATATATATATATATATATATATATATATATATATATATATATATATATATATATATATATATTTTTTTTTTTTCATACAGTAAACATATTCTTAAATAATAGCGCTGCCCGAGGCGGGGCATGATACAGTCAACATATAGCAAAAGAGAGAGCGAGAGAGAGCTCCCGTTCTACAGTCAATATACAGTGTACAGAGAGAGAGAGAGAGAGAGAGAGAGAGAGAGAGAGAGAGAGAGAGAGAGAGAGAGAGACACATTGGAAAGAAATTGAAATGCTATTTGGCCCTAAACAGAGAGTACACAGTGGCAGAATACCTGAGCACTGTGACTGAAGATCCTTGACTATGTACAGACTCAGCGAGCACAGCCTAGCCATCGAGAAAGGCCGCCATAGGCAGACTGTGTGTGTTAGAAAGAGAGAGAGAGAGAGAGAGAGAGCATGTGTGTTAGAGAGAGAGCATGTATGAGAGAGAGAGAGAGAGAGAGAGAGAGAGAGAGAGAGCATGTGTGTGTGTGTTAGAGAGAGAGCATGTATGAGAGATCCAAAAGGATAAAGATCAACACTTAAATCCAAAGAGAAGAGAGTCTATACCAGAGAAACCAAAGCAGCAAGGAGCCAATGGCCGACATCAGCTAAATAGGCTAGCCAGGTACTGTGACACCAGGCCACACACAGCTTTGGCCAACGGCCCAACGCTACCCAAGCTACACAAACGACCAAGACATTCACACACAGCACATGTCGTATCTCCAAATGTTGTGAAGTAGCATATGTTTTGCCTGGAAAAAAACATCGTTATTAACAAAACATTCGGGAGGGGAAGGAAGGAAGAGTGGGGTAATGTCATGACATTTTCATTAATCTTACCTGCACCAAGGAACGCAGGGCGAAAGGCCGCAACACAGGTCTCCACGTTGACGAAAGGCCTCTCGCTGGCGGGACAAAAATAAGCCAGAACCCCCTGCTATTCTCACGGCTAATGTCAATGGTCGACTCGTAGCACAAGCTAACAGCTAACTCTAGCCTAGGCTAACTGATAGCATCAAAGTAACGTGCGCAGCCGGCAGCTAGCCGGCAGCTAGCTACGACGTTAGCTACCGGCTGCGCACGTTACTTTGATGCTATCAGTTAGCCAGTTAGCTCAACCCGGCTATTGCTAACCATTAGCTAACGCACTACCACTGAAACTACAACATGAGAAAAGCAATACAGGCGCTGACACCAGGCCACACACCGTTAGCTACTAACTCCATACTACAACAGGCTACAGCTAGTCGACCAGTTTGGCTCCAGAGAGAGAGAGAGAGAGAGAGAGAGAGAGATCCACGGCGGGAATATAATAGGTTGCATGAACTCACCATAATGCAGTATCAATGGTAAAGTTGGAAGGAGACTTTCTTGGCCCACGGTGTAATTTCTTCTGATCCATGCTGCTTTTGAAAAGACATCCACTCGCCTCGCTCCTCTGAATAGCGCTGAATTAGATCATCCCTGTACCTCGTGTGTCCGAGAAGAGCCCGGAAACACTATCCTAAAATCTGTAGAGCAGCAAAGCCGCAGAAACCGGAACACTGCAGTCTGCAGAGCCGCAGAGGCAGGAACAAGTCAGACACATTCTACAAACGTGTCTAATGTGAAATATATAAGCATATAAGCAAAACTAGATTTTAGTCATGACTTAGCCACCTTTAATAAAGGCCTTTTAACCATCTTCCCTCTGGATTTTACATCTTTTTGAGTGCCTGGATCGACTCTCTTCTCTGATCTATGTTGACACATTGGGTTCCTAGCAATCACAATGGTCCCCCTGCCCTCATAAACAACAGTCTCCATATATGTCCATCATTTTTAAATGGTGTTGACAGAACGCCACTCATCTTCAAAAACACCATCTTCGGTATAGTGGATACATTTCAATTACCTACTACATTTTGAGCAATATATTCATAATCTTATCTCCATCACTCCGAGCAGTTGTTCTAGATAAACACATTTTGCATTGTCATAGCTAGAAACATATACTCAGCTTCACAGGCTGATAGTATCACTGTGGGCTTTAAGCCTTAAACATTTACTGTCTTTTCTGAAACACGGCTGTCCGTCTGCTGCACCTCTGGGATAACGAAAGACATATTTTTGACGTAGTTCAATGCTTCTCTGTGGGGTCAGCAAAAATACTGTGATACTCTTACTCACTACAAAACATCTCAGGATCTTTTCCACATATCTCTTCTGGGATATTTTACACAATTTTCAGACTGTTCGAAGTCTATACCTATAAAATGGTTTAACTTTCTCTTATTGTCTGGTGCGATGATCAAATCCTCCACTTCTGTATTTAAACATTGTAAATCACCCACCTCTGTACTTAAACATGGAATTAAAGATTAATTTCAGTATTTCAAACATGGTAACTCATCCACCTCTGTACTTAAACATGGTCTCTAATCAGACATTCAAACCTGGATTCTACTCCTCCTTCAGCATTTAAGCAATTTGTCACCCTTCTTCATTATTTAAACATGGGGTACCCTCCTTCAGCATTTAACCAATTTTCTACGAACCATACTTTGTATTTGCCGTGGCCTTCAATATCCTCCTGGATTGAATACACCCATTTCCCTCCCACTGTCTGTCTGCCCTCTTCGGGGGACAATGTGGCCTCTTTAAAGGTCGGGTTTACCCCACTGACTACCCTGTAGTAGTACTCAACGGGGGTAGATGTATTGTCCTCCTCGTCACTCCCTTTCCTGGCATAGTCTGTCAGATATTTTGGGGGTTTGTGTTCCCTTGAGGGATACCTCCCACTGCTTGGGGCACTTGACGTCACCCTCGGGTGCTCCTCGTCATCGCCCTCTGGGGGTTGCTGACTGTCTCGGTTTCTACACACCTTACTCTGGAGTCCAGCTCTGGCTCCTCTGTCTGTGTCTCGCTCTCACATGTTGCCTTCGTGACAAACTTGACTAGCATGTGTTTCTGCACTCTCCCGTTACCGGGATGATAAACTAGGAAAGCAGGGCTTCCTTTGTCGTGTCCTACGAAAAATCCTTTTACACCCTTGGACTTGGGTTTTCCCCTGTCCTGCAGGTACGCATAACACACTGATCCAAATCGGTGCATTCTGGCTAGATTACACTTCTTTCCTGTCAGTGCTGTATACGGGGTGGTGCCCAAGTGCTTATTAAAGCTCCTGTTTCTGGTGTAAGCGGCTTTTTGCACCGCATAATGCCCTAGGCTCTTAGGTAACTTACTATCTGCAAGCTTACTCTTAGCCATTCCGAAAAGGGTATGCCATTCCCTCTCTGCCACCCCGTTCTGGTGTGGGGGATATGGACGTGACGTCTCATGTCTTATCTTACCTTACCTTCTCAACAGTGATTGGAACTCTCTGTTTGTGAACTCGGTTTCGTGGTCGGACCTCAAGCATCCTACGTTACCATAAGGGGCTACGTCTGCCAGGAATTTCTCCGTGGCCTGGGGTATGTCACTCTTTGCTTTAAGAAAGTAGACAAACACTGCCCCTGTGCACACGTCTGTAAAAGACTGTACATATCTAAAGCCTTCTATGGACTCGTTGCTTACTGGGCCGGCTAGGTCCGTGTCAACTAATGCAAGTGGTACCCTTACTCTGTCTGTGGGATTTCTGTATCTCGATTGAGTAAACATCCCCGTTTTGCACACTGCACAATTTTTGTCAGGTCTACGCTTTTCACCTTAATGTGCATGCCTTCTGACACTACTTGCAGTTTCAGTAAATCCTCGTAATTACAATGACCCATAATCTTGTGCCATGTCTGAATATCGTGACTGGCCGTCCCGCTACACATATCATTATTATCATTACACTTGTCGTTGTCATTACACTCCGTTTTCAGATAATATATTCTCTGGTACATCTTTATGTCAAACCGGGTACCATCAGGTTCTACAAGAAAATGTTTACCTTTAAAGAAGAATACCTTGGCACCGCTTGCAGTAGCAGCTATTACAGAGAATAGTCCTTGTGGGAACGATGGTACGTAGAGAGCGTTCTTTAACGTCACCGTACGCCGGTGCCCCTTACTGTCCGTGAGGCATACCTGTGCGTCTCCCCTCTCTTGCGCCAATCCGTAGGTGCGTCTCCCGTCCGCCAGCTCCATGCTGTGCCTCTCCAGGTGGAAAGTGTCGTCAAAGTTCTTGAACCGACTCCTGTCGTTGATGATATGGGACGACGCACCTGTGTCCACGATCAGTCCCCTTCTCTGGGCCCGCTGCAGCTGGGCCGGTCCGGCGGTGCCCGCCGTCTGCGCCCCGAAAGCGCAGTATTCTTGTCCCATTATTCTCCGGGCGTCGTCTCGATCCGTCTCACGTCGACCGTCGCTGCCATCGTGTCCGCTGTTGTCATCCTGTCCACAGCCGTCTTCTTGTCCGTAGCCGCCATTTTGTCCGTGGCCTCCGTCTCGTTCATGGCCGCCGTCTCGTCCGTAGCCGCCATTTTGTCCGTGGCCTCCGTCTCGTCCATGGCCGCTGTCTCGTCCGTAGCCGCCATTTTGTCTGTAGCCGCCATTTTGTCCGTGGCCTCCGTCTTGTCCATGTCCGTCGTCTCGTCCATGGCCGTCATCTTGCTCATGCGCGTATCGCGCGCTCTGGTTGTGTTTTTTCATGCACGCTCTGTCTGTGTGCCCCGTGGATTTGCAGAAGCTACACCAGACAGTCTTTGTGCAGTCGCTTCTCCGATGGCCTTTCTCTCCGCATCGCCAACACGCCAGTTCCGTTGTGGTCCTGGTTCTCTCCCTTGGCGTCGCTCTGGCCTTTAGCACCCTCTCTCCCGCCTCCGCGGCGGCTGGGTGGGTATCTTCTGAGGCCTCGAAGTTCCTTAACACTTTGGGTGCCAGGAAACGTCTTTTCACGTCTTTCCCGGCCATGCTCAAGGTGCCGAAGACGCTTTACAGCGTCTTCGATCTGTTTACATCTTTTTTCGATTTTCCCCGTCTGAACTTCACCGCCGAGCTTTTGGCAGAAAATTTGAACCGGAAACTGCATTTCCTCTCAAATTTCACTAGGTGGCAGTGTCCCCCTATTTTCTAACACTATCACAATAGGGGGAATATTGTACCCCACAATGAATCTGGCATTTGATTGGCCAGCATACCTGGCCAATGTAACCACAGGTATAAAACGTTAGCGCGATCCCAGAATCGACGAGGTTTTGGAGGAGAGAGAGAGAGAGAGATAGATAGAGCGATAGAGAGAGAGAGATTGAGAGAGATATTTGAATTGAGATCAGCCTATAGTCTATATTTATAGTGTTATACAGTATAGTGGTAGTATCAGACTAATTGTAAGGTTTCAGCTGTGCTTTAGAAAGTACTTAGTCGTGCTAAGTAGTAGTACTATTCGAGGGATTAGTGTGTAGTCTAGGTAGTCTATTTCAGTAGTAGTAATAGTAGTTTGATCAGTTAGTAGTTTCATTTAGATTATTAGATCAGTATGAAGAGACATAGTGTAGGTCAGTGGTTCCCAAAGTCGGGGTCGCGACCCAAAGGTGGGCCGCGAGCAGCCACGGGTGGGCCGCGAGATGATTAAAAAAAAAAAAAAAAAAAAAAAAAAAATTATTTTTTATTTTTTGTCAGGCCACTGAACTTAGAAGCAGGCCAGTACAGTGTTTCTAGTTGTATTCTAAAATTCTATTCTATTGTATTCTAAAATGTGACTATATGGTTTTATATTAACTTAATAAATAAACAAAAACGAAAAATCGACTTATTTCAACGAACATTTCAAACTAAATAACAGATTATGCACATAAAACGCTGAAAACAACCGAAGCAACAATAGTATTTTAATGAGGCTATTATTATTATCATTATTATTTTGCAACAAGTTAGCCCTCTCATAAATAGCACATATAAATGAATAACTAACTTGAACTAACTTAATAGGATTGAAGTGATATTTGGCTTAAAAAATCGGTCGCCTGGCAAAAAAAAAATTAAAAAAAAAGCCTGACGATGTGCATTGGGCCGCGGCTCTCTGACGCCTTATTTTCTGGGCCCTGGCCTGAAAAGTTTGGGAACCCCTGGTGTAGGTAAGCGAGGGGACAATCCGGCGGCGGGTCGCTTTGTTCAGACGAAGCTGGCGTTTGGACCCGCGGTTGTTCGAGCAGCAGCAGCACCAACGACTTTGGTAGCTCCGATCGGAGAGAGCCGTGAGACCGTTGCTGGGCCCAGTAACGTGTCTCGCCCCGGGACCGGGAGCGGCTCTCCCCGACGCAGTTCGAGGAGGAGGAAGGCTGCCGCTGTGGTCATAGCTTCTTCATCCGAGTCAGGGGACAGCGATTCGACCGCCCACGAATCTGATGGGAGCGCCGATTGGGAACCACCAGGTAATTACACGGTCTTATATATATATATATATATGTGTGTGTGTGAAACGTGTATTTGATGATTTACATACTGTGACTATGTAACGTTAGTTCGCCAAACCAACGCCGATATGCATGTGATTGTGTGTGTGTGTGTGAAACATGTATTTGATGATTTACATACTGTGACTATGTAACGTTAGTTCGCCAAACCAACGCCGATATGCATGTGATTGTGTGTGTGTGTGTGAAACGTGTATTTGATGATTTACCTAACGCTTATTCTGTGACTATGTAACGTTAGTTCGCCAAACCAACGCTGATATGCATTTATTATATTCTAGCTCCGGAATCATCTGACGATGATCTCGGCTTGGGTCGGAGGTGTTATGGGTCTGATTCATCGCACAAGTCAGACGTGGGACGCGGTGGTGGTCGACGGGGCAATGGTACGTCATGTTTACTAATGCAATGTGAATATTGTTTTACGTGCATGTTCAAATCGATAGTTGAATGATATAGGATATAGGCATGTACAGGCCACCATGTGCTACACGTTAGGTTGCAATGGTCTTGTGTGTGTGTGTGTGTGTGTGGGTGCACGCACTTTGATGTGTGTAGCTATCAATGTAAGTGATAATAGTTGCATGCTGTGCAGGACACCATGTGCTAAGTTGGGGTGCACATCCTTTGTTGTGTGTGTGCATGTGCACGCCCTTTGAAGTGTGTAGCTATCAATGTAAGTGATAATAGTTGCATGCTGGACATGGGACGACGTGGTGGTGGTCGACGTCGTATCATGTTGCAATGTGAATATTGTTTTATGTTCAAATCGATATAGTTGATGGCCATGTGCTGCTACACGTTGGGTTGCATGGATGTGTGTGTGTGTGTGTGTGTGTAGATGCCAGCCCTTTGAAGTTGTCTACCTTTAGGTTACATGGATGTGTGTGTGTGTGTGTAGATGCAGGCCTCACCATGTGCCCATGCCATTTGATGTGTGTGTGTATGTGTGTGTGTTGTGTGTGTGCAGTGTGTGTACACACACACACACAAGATCAAAAGGCATGAATCCTCTCCAACACATTTGAACTTCGCAGTACATGGTGAGGCTATATGCAAATTCCATTGATTACAGCACACACATACACACACACACAATGGCATGGGCACATGGTGAGGCCTATATTTAAATGCATGGTTTAAGTTGCATGGATGTGTGTGTGTGTGTGTGTGTGTAGATGCCAGCCCTTTGAAGTTGTCTACATTTAGGTTACATGGATGTGTGTGTGTGTGTGTAGATGCAGGCCTCACCATGTGTCCATGCCCTTTGATGTGTGTGTGTATGTGTGTGTGTGTGTGTGTGCAGTGTGTGTACACACACACACACAAGATCAAAAGGCATGAATCCTCTCCAACACCTTTGAACTTCGCAGTACATGGTGAGGCCTCTATATGCAAATTCCATTGATTACAGCACACACATACACACACACACAATGGCATGGGCACATGGTGAGGCCTATATTTAAATGCATGGTTGTGTAGCATATGTAAAATTCCATTGATTACAACACACACACATGTACATGCTTTGATGTACAATGGCCGCTGATTTATTTTGTGTTCATACAGGCTCCGAAACCGAATCCGGGGCCAATACACCAACATGCTTGGGTATGTACTAACTACATTTATGTATGTGTAAATGTATTACTATTGTGTTTTATGAGACTTACTTACTGAATGAATTTAATCCAATTCAGATTCTGGCGCAGACCCTGCAGATAGTGACGCTGAGACTGGCAACGACATAGGATCACATTCTACTCCTGCAGGTAATTGTACATGGTGGTGACTGGCTGCTGCTAGAGCCTGGGCCTGGTGGTAGCTGGCTGCTGCTAGAGCCTGGGCCTGGTGGTGACTGGCTGCTGCTAGAGCCTGGGCCTGGTGGTGACTGGCTGCTGCAGGGCCTGGGCCTGGTGGTGACTGGCTGCTGCAGGGCCTGGGCCTGGTGGTGACTGGCTGCTGCAGGGCCTGGTCTGGTGGTGATGGTGGTAAATACAATGACAATACGTTGCCCTAGTGTAATGTATTACATCATGTGATTCTAGAACTGGATGCTAGTCTGGACATGCCGGAACCCGTTGCAGGGCGGAAACGCACATCTAAGAGCGGTAAGTTGGCCTCACTCTGCACACCACTTCCAGCTCTGACCTCTGACCCCCACACCACGTCCAGCTCTGACATCTGAACCCCACACACACTCACTCATTCACTCACACAGTTTGTAACTACGTGGCATATGAATGTCTACAGTAGGGGTGTTATAGTATATTTGTATAATTGACAGGTCGTGGCGTGCGACGCGGAGGAGCGAAGAGCAGGGCTGCGATCCGCCAGGAAGAGGAGAATGCCTGGTCTCGTGAGGGCTGGGTGCCTCAAAGGATCCCCTTCACAGCCCAACCGGGGTTGCTCCAGGACGCCAAGGCACTCAAATCTTACCGGCCTGCGAAATGGATGGATCTGTTCCTGACAGATGCTTTTCTGAACTCTATTGTTGCCCAGTCCAACCTCTACGCTGAGCAGTCCATTGCCCGGCTGGACCCCACGCTAACCAGTAGCAGGCCACTGCTTTGGAAGCCCCTCACATTGAAGGAGCTGAAGAAGTTCCTCTGACTCAATTTCCTTAGCAGTGTCCTGCGGAAGCTTTGCGTGGACCAGATGTGGACCACTGACGACATGATGTACACACCGTACTACTCTGATACCATGCCACGCAACAGGTTTCAATTGATCTGGCGATTCCTCCACTTTGCGGACAATACTTCCCTGGAAGTTAGAGACAAATTGTGCAAAGTACGCAGTGTTGTTGACCATGTAAACGCGAGGTGCAAGGAGCTGTACCAGCCTGAACGCAAGCTCGCCATTGACGAGGGGGTGATGGCATGGCGAGGCTGCCTGACCTTCCGGGTCTACAACCCAAACAAGCCCACCCGCTATGGTATCAAGTCTTACTTCCTGTGCGAATCTCGCACAGGATATTGCTTTTCATTTAAGCCATATTGTCGGGAAGGCTCGCTCCTGGGGGACACGGTCGTCGGTCTGCTTGGACGTCTGTCTGGGGCCGGCTATACGCTCTTTATGGACAACTTCTACAACTCGGTACGTATGTCCGCCAGGCTCCGACAGTTGAGGACCGACGTCTGTGGTACCCTCAGGAAGCACCGGGGCGAGCCAGCCATCATCAAGAACATGACCAAACGTGACATCGGTGTGGGGGAGCGCATTGCGGTCAACAACAAGGAGGTCCTGATCGTGGCATGGCGCGATAAAAGAATCGTGAAGACCATCAGCAGCTTCCACGAGGACACCATGGAAAAGGCGATGGTGTGGCAGAAGCAGAAGAAGGGCAAAGCGCTGAGGGTGGAGATGCTCAAGCCATAATCAATCATGGAGTACAATAAATTCATGAACGGCGTCGATCAGCTGGATCAGAATATATCGTACTATCCGGTTACACGTAAGACTGGAAAGTGGACCAAAAAGTTTGTGATGTATCTTCAACGCTTTTGTCTTGTACAAAAAAAAGCACGCACAAGGGCATTACTACAACCTCTTCCGGTTCACCAGGGCTGTGGCGCGGACCTACACAGACGGTAAGGAGAAGAAGATTCCTGGGGTGACAGCGGAGATGGAGGCGGAGGCGGAGGCAGGGGAGGAGGCAGGGGAGGAGGCAGGGGGTGGGGATGAGGAGGAGGCAGGGGCTGAGCAGGTGGGGCGTGTCGACCCTAGGGCCCCACTGGGGGACCCGCAGAGCAGATTAGTGGGTGGCTTTGTGAAGCATGTAATGGTTGCATACAAAGCCACCCCCAAGAAAAAGCTACCGTGTAGGAAATGTCGTGTCTGCAGTAGGCGTGGCATCAGGAGTGAGACCAGATATTTTTGCACATCGTGCAAAGTCCCCCTGCATCGTGACAAATGCTTCACTCTGTACCACACAAAGAGGGATTTCTCTAAATAGTTTCTTTATTAGTTGTCATACAGAAGTACAGACTACTTCTAAATAATCCGGCACACAGAAGTACAGATTACTTCTAAATAATCCATCATTGTGTGATACAGACAGAACCATGTGTACCGGTACATAGTATAGCTAGCTGAGTGTAGTATAGTATAGTGTAGTATAGTATAGTATAGTATATTGTAGTATAGTATAGTATAGTATAGTATAGTGTATGGGTAGTTGCACTGTTTTCTGTACAAGACAAATGCGTTGAACACATGTATTTGGGCCACGGTTGTCGATATTGCATAGGCATGTTTGGACCACTTGCAGATGAGACGTTATGTTAGCGATCTAGCTGTATCGACTCCATTCATAATTTGCATTGTGTGTGTATATAGTTTTTTTTTTTTTTATCTTTTTCCCCCCTCATTTTTACCGTTTGCACAGAACCAATGGTTGCTGACAGTCACCCAGTTTATAAAAGTATATACTGTAGGTAACATACCACACTTTTCTAATGCAGTCCATTGGCCTATTATTTATATACTTTGGAAGCATGTATTGGATATTTTTTGGTCCACAGATCATCTGGCGCTTCATCTATTTATCAATGGACAATGCAGTCATCGATGCGAGAGACCAAGTAAGATATGCACTGTAGTTCATGTGACGTGAATGTTACCAGCAAACTTCTAAATGCACTGAAACAATGGTTGGTTATCCTCCAGTGTTCACTTTTTATAAGGTATTGTCTTGGTAAATTACCATAATCCTATACTGTGAATGTTACCAACAAACTCCTAAATGCACTGACACAATGGTTGGTTATCATCAGCCAGTGTTCACTTTTTATAAGGTATTGTCTTGGTAAATTACCATAATCCTATACTGTGAATGTTACCAACAAACTCCTAAATGCACTGAAACAATGGTTGATTATCCTCCAGTGTTCACTTTTTATAAGGTATTGTCTTGGTAAATTACCATAATCCTATACTGTGAATGTTACCAACAAACTCCTAAATGCACTGAAACAATGGTTGATTATCCTCCAGTGTTCACTTTTTATAAGGTATTGTATTGGTAAATTACCATAATCCTATACTGTGAATGTTACCAACAAACTCCTAAATGCACTGAAACAATGGTTGATTATCCTCCAGTGTTCACTTTTTATAAGGTATTGTCTTGGTAAATTACCATAATCCTATACTGTGAATGTTACCAACAAACTCCTAAATGCACTGAAACAATGGTTGGTTATCATCACAGTGTTCACTTTTTATAAGGTATTGTCTTGGTAAATTACCATAATCCTATACTGTGAATGTTACCAACAAACTCCTAAATGCACTGAAACAATGGTTGGTTATCATCACAGTGTTCACTTTTTATAAGGTATTGTCTTGGTAAATTACCATAATCCTATACTGTGAATGTTACCAACAAACTCCTAAATGCACTGAAACAATGGTTGGTTATCATCACAGTGTTCACTTTTTATAAGGTATTGTCTTGGTAAATTACCATAATTTTATACTGTGAATGTTACCAGCATATAATGCACAGCAACAATGGTTGGTACTGATGACTTGTCACCCAGTTTATTGAACATATTTTACAATAAAAATGTTCATGGCATCAAAGTTTCAAGTTTTCTGCATTGTAAAGTATTCTGTATTTTATAATAATGTTTTCTGGACCTACACCAGTAGTTATAACTTACTTGTTCATTAGCGCCAGGCATGGTGGTTGATGAGGTAGTAGTATTTCCAGGTGAAACTAATTGATATATTATCAATACAAGATATTATTACTTTATGAATGTGTTTATCATGTATGGACGAATAAATTGGAAAACAGGTAGGTACAGAGCAACACAGTGTCTACAACACAGGAGCAGATTATGCACAGTACATGAATGAGAAACAGTCAAAATGTTTTTTTGTTTAGTTTATTGCATGCACATGATCTATAATACCTGATCGGTACAATATCTACTAACCTGATCAATACAATATATTCTCACCTGATCGATATAATAGTATTACTGCATTTCAAGTTTGTCAGTCAGTCGGACTGTCAATCAATCAATCAATCAATCAAACAATCTATGAATCAAACAATCAATAAAACAATCAAACATTCTATCAATCAAACGACCAACAAATCAATCAATCAATCAAACAAATCAATCTATGAATCAAACGATCAACAAAACAATCAAACATTCTATCAAGCAAACGACCAACAAAACAATCAATCAATCAAACCAATCAATCAATCAATCAAACAATCTATGAATCAAACGACCAACAAAACAATCAAACATTCTATCAATCAAACGACCAACAAATCAATCAATCAATCAAACAAATCAATCTATGAATCAAACGATCAACAAAACAATCAAACATTCTATCAATCAAACGACCAACAAAGTAATCAATCAAACAAATCAATCTATGAATCAAACGATCAACAAAACAATCAAACATTCTATCAATCAAACGACCAACAAAGTAATCAATCAATCAAACAAATCAATCTATGAATCAAACGATCAACAAAACAATCAAACATTCTATCAATCAAACGACCAACAAAGTAATCAATCAATCAAACAAATCAATCTATGAATCAAACGATCAACAAAACAATCAAACATTCTATCAATCAAACGACCAACAAAGTAATCAATCAATCAAACAAATCAATCTATGAATCAAACGATCAACAAAACGATCAAACATTCTATCAAGCAAATGACCAATAAAACAATCAAACATTCTATCAATCAAACGACCAACAAATCAATCAATCAATCAAACAAATCAATCTATGAATCAAACGACCAACAAAACAATCAAACATTCTATCAATCAAATGACCAACAAAGTAATCAATCAATCAAACAAATCAATCTATGAATCAAACGATCAACAAAACAATCAAACATTCTATCAATCAAACGACCAACAAAGTAATCAATCAATCAAACAAATCAATCTATGAATCAAACGATCAACAAAACAATCAAACATTCTATCAAGCAAATGACCAACAAAACAATCAAACATTCTATCAATCAAACGACAAACAAATCAATCAATCAAACAAATCAATCTATGAATCAAACGACCAACAAAACAATCAAACATTCTATCAATCAAACGACCAACAAATTAATCAATCAATCAAACAAATCAATCTATGAATCAAACGATCAACAAAACAATAAAACATTCTATCAATCAAACCAATAAAACAATCTGTCAAACAATCAATCAATCAAACCATCCATCCATCCATCCCAGTCTAAATTGCTTTATAACACGTTCAGTACCTATTATCACCCCGCCGGCACACCGTTCATAAAAGTGCCTGTAACTCCTGTTCTAAATAATTTACCTCTACTTTTATCTTTTGTTGACGTTTTTTAACTTGTAATTGTGAACGAACGAAAACATGCAGAAACAAACGGTTTTTTGCATTGTGTACATCAACTTGTCGTCTTCAAATGAGCCCAACCATTTCCCCATAGTTATAATATAAAATATAGAAATAGCTCCGCTAAGATCATGAGATATGCTAGAATCGTCCAGGAATCCTGGCAACCCACAGTCATTTTCCGGATTTTTGGCCGGCACCCAAAGTGTTAACTTAGCCTTGAACTGTTCCAACGTCATGTCCGTTGAACCATGTGTTACCAGGAGTGTGAACGGTTTGTACAGCTCTGGTAGTCCTCTCATCATCATCGCCATCATTAGCCCATCGCTTGGTGCTTCTCCGGCACTCCTCAATGGCGTCGTGATCTGCTCCGCTCTGTTGACGTATTCGGTCACAGTCTCGGTGGGCCCCTTCCTCAGGCCCGTTAGTGCTATGTAGAGGGCCACGACTCTGGGTCTTCCTCGCCCGATGTAATGCTCTCTCAACACCTCCAGGCTTTCTCGGCCTCGGTCTTTAGTCTCGCGGAATATCAGCCCCAGGCTGGTGTCGTCGAGCAGCGGCGCTAATTCACAGTACGCGTTTGCGTTACGCTGGTCGTCCAGGGCCTGCTCTTCCGCCGTCAGTTCTCCCGTGGGGGCTGCCAGGATCGTCTCCTTCAGCTCCGCACCGTGCATGCAGCATAGCATGCGCTCTTCCCAGAGCTCATAGTCCTCTGCTTTTCCATTGAATGTCGGCCATTTGCCCCTTCTCTTGTTTTCCATCTTCTTCGTTGGTGGTAGGCTTAGCTTTTGCTCTTGTTGGCCTAGCGTCTAGCCACGCGGTGCTCCCGGCACTAACCTAGCCTATACTTTAGCTAAGCTTGCTACAGTACCCTTATTATTTCGCCCCGGCGTTATCTGGGCCCATAACCTGTTAACAGAATTCGGCTATAGGGCGACAATAATGTGGTCAAGAGGCATGGTTTCTATCTTGAGCCTTAACTGGCGTGGTTTATTTATTCACATGAAGAGCAGCAGTAACATACAGGTCTCCTCTCTCTGAGAGGCTTGGGGGGAGAGAAAGAAGTGGGAGGAGACATATCTATTTATACTTGCCACCTGGTAGTACTCCTGAGTGTCTCCGCCTAGAGCGCCCTCTAGTGGAAACAGCTATATATGCAGATAGACAGTTACTAGTGTAAACAGTTAAATATGCAGTTAGACAGTTACTAACAATCCTACACAGAACCTCTGCCTTCAACAGTATGTATGTATGTATGTATGTATGTATGTATGTATGTATGTATGTATGTATGTATGTATGTATGTATGTATGTATGTATGTATGTATGTATGTATGTATGTATGTATGTATGTATGTATGTATGTATGTATGTATGTATGTATGTATGTATGTATGTATGTATTAGACAGATCCCAGTGGCCGCGAAAGGGTTAAAGCCAGATATACTGTATGGACATCTTTTAATTTTTTTGAGGGTACAAATGAAGCTGTACAGACAAATAACCATAACGGTTTGTTTTGCAATGGGTGGCTACGTGGCGTAGTGGGCAAGGCGCTCGCCACGAAATCTGGAGACGCTGGGCTCGCCTGTTCGAGCCCAGCGCTCCACATTTGCTTTCAGTTTAGCTGGTCGTCCGTACTAATACACATTGGCCGTATTAGGGGGTGGGAAACTGATGGGTGGGGATCGGGCGTTGTGGACAGCGACTCCTACAGGTCGGTTGGTGCGCCTGCGCAGTGGAATCAGGAAGTGTCGGGGGCAGCGTGAGCCTCCCACGCGTTACTCCTCATCACTGAGAGATCGAGCTGCGCAGGTTAAAAGATGCGACTGCTGTTACCTCAAGTACTGAAGGGGACTTGTGCTATGTATGTATGTATGTGTATGTATGTGTATGTATGCTACAGCAACTTCAAAGCAACTTCAACACAACATCAGCGCGATTTCAACGCGCTTGTTTTAGAGGGTCTTGTAGACTGTGTTGCGAGGACGTTGCGTACCTTTCACCCAAATCTAATCTAAACAACCGTTGCGTTGATATTGCGTAGCAGTGATTGGTTGGTAGTGAATGGGGGCGGGGCTGTCATATAATAATATTGGTCCCGTAGCGAGGAATACCATCCGCCATTGTTGTAGCCAGCCAGCTAGCGTTGAACTCGATGCTATTCAATGCTCTATCATACCCAACTAACGTTAATGCCATTCAGAATTTATTAACATAGCTACAACAACACACAGTAACGTTAATATAATTACATGCATCATTGTTTACAATGAACGGACGGTGGGGCAGTTCGAAAGGACTGGACACGGACAAGTTGTTAAACAGCAATCAATTAATTTAATATAACAGGTAGTTCGAGCTGCATTTTCGTGCCTACAACCACAGCCACAGGGATATATCCAGCTTTGACGAGCTCTCTCTCCTCCTGCCGATTAAATTCAGCAGCTCTTCCTCGACCTCAAGTGCCTGTAGCTGCCAGCTAACGTTAAAACTAACCTAAAGTTACACAAGCAGAATACATCACAAATACTTTTGGGGATTTCAAAATAAAAGAGCGACGTCTAAAAGCACCGGAAATTCGTTTATTTTGTACATTATCTAACGTTAACACGAACCTAAACTAACTTTAGTTAAACTAACTTTGCGCGTCGATGTTGCAGAAGCATAAATGCAGAGTGTCTACAACACCGTTGCTTTGTCGATGTTGTGGTGCAGTTGCTTTGAAGTTGCTGTAGCATGTAGAGGCCTTTAGTCCACATTGCAGCCGGCTTGTGGGAGGCAAGAAACAGCGTTCGTGACAGGGGAGGGTTGAATTGGATGATACGAAATTGGGATGGGAGAAAATATAGAAAATGGGAGAAAAAGTGGATAAAAAAAAAAAATTGTTTTGCAATGTAGAGTTTATTACTATTATTATTATTATTATTATTATTGCGTTGATTATGATGTTCACAGTGCAAATGCTGCATACTGTACATTATCTGGTCATAAATATGCAAAACAAACCTTTATGGTTATTCGTCTGTACAGCTTCATTTTTACCCTCAAAAAAATTAAAAGATGTCCATACAGTATATCTGGCTTTAACCCTTTCGCGGCCACTGGGATCTGTCTCATCTCACTCTATAAGGCCAGCTTATCATAACAACCTTTCATTGTGCGTGAGGCTGTTTTTAGAGCTAAATCTATACTTTATATTATTGCTATCTGTCCATTGTCATTGTCAATTGACACTATAAACTGTCCCTTCAATATGCCTTAAAGAATTTTTTTTTTCATCAATACGTTCCCATTTTCTAGCGTCGTGAATATGAACTATATACCGCAATGTTCTGGGGTATTTCCTGGAAGGCGAGATATAGGACGCTAAGCTAATAACGTTAAATCGAATGGCGTTTCGGCTATACACAAGCTAGAGCTAAAACTCAAAATGCATATTATCGGTATCATGGTCCACCATGAATGCATGAAAGGGGGGGGGGGGGGGGCGGGGGACGTCGTTTTCTGATTATTGATTACCAATAATGGCATTAGCCTCATTCGCTGATCGGCTGGTCGGCTATCAAAGCAAGGCCCGATAGGGCTGTAATTTACGTGAAAAAGCTCTTACCGTGGGCCGGTTGGATCCCAAACTGGATTTCCCAGTTATCGATCGCCATCTGGTAGATCGATATGTCCATTGGCTGATGCTATATTCCTTTACTGCATACTGAATTCAGCGTCCCAAATAGTCTGTAACAGGGAACACTGCATTATTGAGACAGCGCCCCTACGAGGATCTGGCCGGTAATGCACTTTTCCGAATCCCAAGAGTAGGGTAAATCTGCAGTGCCGCTCGGTGACATTGAGTAGGATATTACAATGGAATAAAAGCCAAAACAACCTTACCACTAGGGATGCCCCGATCATGTTTTTTGCCACCGATACCAATCACTGATCGTCTATGAGCCATATCGGCCGATACCGATACCGTTTTATATATAAAAAATTTAAAAATTCATATATACTTTATTATTATTATTATTATTTTTTTTTTTTAATATATATATTATATAATTATACTTGTAGTTGTATTATCTGCAAGACATCGCCACCACGCAACAAGTCAAAATGCTTGCTATCTGCAAACAGCTCCACTGTCTGTGTGTATACTCTGCTTTGGTCAAATCACATTCAGCATGCCCTCAGCAGGGTATATCTGCGGCTCTGCAGATATACCCTACTCCCTCAGCTAGCCCCTTTCATGACTGCGATGCAAGCCAGGGGCTTGAATACGCATCTAATCAATGCTATACGACATTGATATCAGGAGCTATCTGTAGCTACTGCTAGCCGGCTAGATAACATTAAGACAACGCCTCAGTGAACTATTTAGTTTACTGGGACATTTAGTGAGCTAACGTGAGCTAACGTGAGCTACCTAACTAACGGAGGTATCATGCACTACTAGACTATTGCTGGAGCATTTGTTGATATCAGGAGCTATCAGTAGCTCGCCAGCTAAATACCGTTAGACAATGCCTCATGTATTAAACTAAAAGTGAATAGTTGACTGGGTCATTCATTTCGTTTAAACAGTAACGTTAGCTCGGTAGCTAACGTTAGCTCACGGAGGTCCATGCACTAGACTAGAGCAGACTGCCGGAGGCAATAGGAGCCTCTGTGTTGACACAGGTGCGGGAGGGGCAGGGGTAGGAGGAGGAGGAGGGGCCGTGCGCTGCAGCTCTGTGTGTCTGAGAGAGAAGTCAGCGCGAGTAGAATAGAATAGAATAGATCTTTATTGTCATTGTTACAGTTGTTACAACGAAATTTAAAATGCAGCCCTAGGTGCTAGTAAAAATATAAAAACACAGTCCTAAACACAGTATTAAATATAAAAATAGGAGTAAGGCATAAATAACATTAACATAAACAGGGGGGTGTAAAAGATAATTGCACTATCCCTTAATGTTGTGTGTGCGTGTGCGTGGGGGGGTCGGGGGGTGCAAGGGAGACTGTTGTTTTAAATTTTTGCTGAGTTTAGTGCACATATGGCCCTAGGATAAAAACTAAACTTCAGTCTGTTAGTCCGGGTGGGCATGAAGCTGAAACGCCTGCCCGAGCGCAGCCGTACGAGGTGTTTGTTGCCCGGGTGGTGTGGGTCTTTCAGTATTTCTACTGCTTTTTTAAGGCAGCAGGAGTTGTATAGTCCTTCCAGTGAGGGGAGAGGGCAGCCGATAATTTTCTGGGCCGAGTTGACGACCCTCTGGAGCGCCTTCCTCTCTGCGGCTGTGCAGCTGAGGAACCACACGTTGATGCAGTAAGTGAGGATGCTTTCCACGGAGCAGCGGTAAAAAGACACAAGCAGGTCTTGTCTGAGGTGGTACTTTCTCAGTATTCTCAGGAAGTAGAGTCTCTGCTGTGCCTTTTTCACAATCGCCGTGGTGTTGATTCTCCAGGTCAGGTCATCCTCCAGGTGGACACCCAGGAACTTGATGACGAGACTCTCTCCACACATCCCCCGTCGATGTACAGGGGCTGTATGTCGGTCTTCTTCCTCCTGTAGTCCACGATCATCTCCTGGGTCTTTAGCTTATTCAGCTGTAGGTTGTTATCTTTGCACAGGGCTGACAGCTGCTCTACTTCATCGCGGTATGCGGTCTCGTCGCCTTTTGAGATGCAGCCCACCACGGTGGTGTCATCAGCGAACTTGATGATGGTGTTGCTGGGGTGGACTGCGGTGAAGTCGTGTGTATAAATAGAGTAGAAAAGGGGACTCAGCACGCAGCCCTGGGGGGATCCGGTGCTGAGGCTGATGGCTGTGGATGTGTGGGGGCCTATCCTGACCCTCTGGGGGCGATCAGAGAGGAAGTCCTTGGACCACCGGCAGAGGGGATGGTTTAGTCCAAGGTCCATGAGTTTGGGCACTAGTCTGTCAGGCAGGATGGTATTGAATGCAGAGCTAAAGTCCACGAAGAGGGTAGAGTGGAGAGTTGTGGCGATGGCATCCTCCGTGGACCTGTTGGCTCTGTAGGCGAACTGGTGGGGGTCTAGTCCGGGTGGGAGGCTATTGATCATGTGGGGCTTGAGTGTCTTTTCAAAGACCTTCATGGGTAGGGAGGTGAGTGCGACTGGATGGTAGTCGTTCAGGCAACTGATGGAGTTCTTCTTTGGGACCGGGATAATTATGGAGGTTTTCAGGCAGGGTGGGACGATGGCCTGGGACAGGGACTGGTTGAAGATCTTAGTGAAGACCCCTGTCAGAGTGAGAACTCCGCTAAGAATTGGATCATGTTTTTCTATCGGTGTTCACGATCGGCGAAAATAAAGCATTATCGGAATTCACCGATCTCATATTTATACTGAATATCGGCCGATACCGATCGCTGGCCGATCGATCGGGGTATCCCTACTTATCACGTATATATACGTGGTTGGCCCTCAAGCGTTGGATCCGAAACACGTTATATACGTGGTTGGCCACAAATGTGTTAAGTACGGAGTATATACTGTACCTCCAAGGCAAAATTATACAGTACATACAGCAAAGGCTGTAGCTGAGGCAGAAATATCAATAGACAATAACTCTGACCTCAGGGAATAGATTTAGGTCAATTTCACAACATTACTTTGTATTGGTCATCGCTGTGGACGCCTCCCACCCTGGACATTTATACTGATTTCACACGATTTTCCACACAATTTCCCTTGACTTCGTAGTAACTGCTGCACTGCTATGAGAAACAAGGGAAAAACAAGCTGTACTTAAAGGTGTTGTGGATAACATTCAGGTGCATTCCGTGTGGGGAAATGAGAAGTAGGGAGGGGATACATACAACATGTAAACAACAACATTCACAGTCCGGTACCGGTACAAGATTAATTTCACGCCATAAATAGATCAATACAGTCCGTATTCAATGTTGCATTTCTTTTTTAAATGCAGCTAAGAGTAAAGACCCTAACCCTATCAAAACAGCAGTCAAGTTGTATATTTTCAGCACCACGTTTGTTTACCAATGATTTTAACACATTGACTGCCAGAGTTTCTATAGAACAGTCTGCAGCCTCTGCCAGGGTTTTTGATCTCTACTTTCATCAGAGAAAAAGTGAGTTTCTAGCATGTTCTGTTCTTTAGTTATTGGTACTTGAATATAGCTTGTTTTCACCAAAAACAGCTGTCTGCGAACAGAAACGGAGAAAAACGCATTATTTGTGAAACAGACTCTCTCAGTCAGAAAAGTGATTTGACCCTTTTATTTTTGCCTTCAGTGACACATCACTGACATCAGACATCTGCACAACACTGAGGCCCCGTTTAGACGAGCGTTTTGTGAACAGAAACCGCAAAAGTCATCTTGCGGTTTCACTTTTAATTTTACGTTTAGACGAGCGTTTTGGAGTGGAATTCTCCGTGCAGACGACGCTGTAATGACGGAGACCCGCTGTCACACGATTGGCGCATATGTCACATGACGTGCTGTGAAGACCCGCCCTACTCTGCCTCTGATTCGCAGACTGTGGATGGGGAATGTGATTGCACCAAAGCAGAGTCACTCACAGACAGTGCGTCCACTCACGCCGCGGGACAGATTCTTGTGTATTTAACCGTTTCACTGCCACACGACAGCCGGTTGTGTGATAGTAAGGCTTAACCTTCTGTCGTGTGGCAGTGAAAGGGTTAAAAGTACTGCCAATGTAGCCTTCAGGTGATCTCCGTTGATATAAGTCAGACATACTTGCTTTGTTTACGTCTCGGCTACTGGCGCATACCTGCTACCTGTGACGTAAGCAGTACGCGCGACCAGAGCCGTGACAACCATTTCGTCATCGTTTTAACAGATTTATACGTTTTGATAGTTTAGACGAGATCGCAAAGCTTTTGCGTTTCTAGGAATTCCACCCTGGAAGGTAGTCTCACTTTTTTGCGGTTTCACCCCGTAAAAACGCCGTTTCCGTATAAACGAAAGGCACATCAGCAAAAATATTTTTGCGGATTCACCTGCTAGCGTTTCCGTCTAAACGGGGCCTGAGAAAGTGCTTTTGAACATACTTTTACTTTGCTTTTTCACATTCAAGTCAGTGCAACTTGTGCAAGCTTAGTTCAGCTCATTTCAAACTCAAAGTTTAACTTTTCAATGTTATAATACATCAAATAATAAATACAAAAACTGGAATTAGCAGCATATTTACTGCTAACTGTTGGCTGGCTCAAAAAATAAGTGGTACAGGGCACGTGGTACTGCAGCAGAAGATGTGGGCTGTTCCTCACTCGACTGTGTATCTGAAATCACAGTAAAATATCAAATAGTTTGGCAGTATAAAATCAAAACCAAATCAAATAAATTATTTTCACTGCCAGAATGTTTATGGCACTTAGAATGAATGAGAGAAGACATTTATCGTTGCCCTGTGGGGTTTTAGCAATTTTTTATTCATGTGGTAATGGTAAAAATGTGTGTGTGTGTGTGTGTGTGTGTGTGTGTGTGTGTTTGTGTGTGTGTGTGTGTGTGTGTGTGTGTGTGTGTGTAATAATAATAATTAATAATTTAGGACCTGCTCCGAGGTCATCAATTGGCACACATGCGATGCATGCATGCAATTCGTATCTGCGATTAACCCATCCCGTCGTCCTTCCCCCCCAAGGGCAGCCGGGAGCAGACAGGCGTCAACGTGAGCCGCGCCAGGGGACCAATCCAAGTGCTCCTGTCCGTCTTCGTCAAGGACGCCACAGCGTTAGCGATCTGTTGTTGTGCATGTTTTTCCATTGGGTTTATCTTATCGGGGGGGAAACCCTTGCGAGCACGGGGAGAACATGTGTGTGTGTGTGTGTGTGTGTGTGTGTCTGTGTGTGTGTGTGTGTGTGTGTGTGTGTTTCACACTGTCCGTCACTGAAATGCGGTTAGCTGTTTTCTACTTTCCAAAAGGGAGTGTGTTCACACAGACGCCTCCCTCCCTGGTTCTCTCTATTGAATATCAAGGTAAAAAATTAAACAGGATAAAAAATGTATTTCTTCTTACCACTGGCAAATGGAGAAGACCCCCTTGGAATTGGCTTCCATTCATCAGTGCCCTGATCGCTGTCGGAGGAATCCGAACGGGCTGCTTCACTGTCAGTTTCAACCGGGCGACAATGCGACTTTCTGTGTAAAGTGATGCTGTGTCCTGCACCCAGAGACCCATTTCTATGTCTCCTCCCTATAGGATCTCATAATTAGGGGTAACAGAGTCGGGTGTAAGGTAACAGAGTCGGGTGTAAGGCCAAATTATAGTTTCCACGTTATAGTATGCGTGACGTAAATTTCGGTACTGCTCTTGTCAGTGCCTCCCAGATTTTGTGACCATGCGGATACCCCCCATGGATATGCACGCCGACTGTGCATGTCCGCTGACGGCATGGAGTGTGATCCTAGTGCGCATGTGTGGATCACGTACACTTACAGAGACCAAAAATGTACTAAAAATGTACTAATAGCCGAAGTAAGGTGTCATGAAAACGTTGTAGTCCTAAGAGAGACAAGACCCAGGGCTTTCGATGGACATCGAAATCTCATAAAACTACACTACCCAGCTCACACCATCCTCTGTCAAAAGTTTTTAATTATTATTAGCAAGAAATCTGACGTTATTTTTGTGATGATATCTCACAGGTCGAACAAACCTGAACGTTATTGCGATAAAATACCTTTCTTTACCTTTCTGTGAACGTTTAGAAAAAACTGCATCTCAATCTTATGAAAATAGCTTGAGTTATTTACATTATAAATAAGTTAAGTAGTAGATTCCATTCACGGTCAATTTCGGTCATTCACGGTCTTTGCTGCCCTGTTACCTGGTACCTGGTGGTACTAAATCCAGTTTTACCTCTGCCATTGGAAAGAGGAGATTCGGCCCAATCCATAGATGTATGACTTGGCCATAATAAGGTCATTTATAGGCCTGATATTCTATATTCTATAATCATATTTCAAATTGCATGTGTCCGGATGGCAAAATTCAGTACTGTATCTACAAAAAAACCTGTAAATCATCTACCCTTTGTTAATTTGGCCACAGTGTCACATTCTTACAGCATCTCATACAAAAACAATACAAAACACTACAAACATCTGTAATAGGCATCTTATATCAATATATTTTACTATATGATGTTCACTAATCTCTCTCTCTCTCTCTCTCTCTCTCTCTCTCTCTCTCTCTCTCTCTCTCTCTCTCACACACACACACACACACATACATACATACACACTTATTGAAAAAGATTATGGTTATTATATAACGTGATGAGGTTTTTTAATGTTTAAAATTTTTTAACTGAACAAATACGAACAGCAACATCAGCAGCTGCAGGTAAAGTCCTTGACCAGTTCAGTCAGTAAATAAACCACTCAGATTTAATTACCACTTAGTTTGGCAGACATGAATACCTGTTTTAATGTGTGTGTGTGTGTGTGTGTGTGTGTGTGTGTGTGTGTGTGTGTGTGTGTGTGTGTGTGTGTGTGTGCGTGCGTGCGTGCGTGCGCGCGCGCGCGCGTGTGTGTGTGTGTGTGTCTGTGTGTGTGTGTGTGTGTCTGTGTGTGTGTGTGTGTGTGTGTGTGTGTGTGTGTGTGTGTGTGTGTGTGTGTGCGTGCGTGCGTGCGTGTGTGTGTGTGTGTGTGTGTGTGTGTGTGTTGCAGAGCACCGTGCGGCTTCCTCCAGGCTCCAATCAGCATACAGCATGCACACACACACACACACACACACACACACACACACACACACACATACACACACACACACACACACACACACACACACACACACACACACACACACACACACACACACACACACACACACACACACACACACACACGCATGCACACACAACACACACACACACACGTGGCAAAACACACGCACACAATAAAAAATACACATCCAAACACACACGACAAAACACACAAACTGTACATACACACACACAGATACACACGCACACACACAGACACAACACATGCACACACACACACACAACAAAATACACACACTTACAATAAAACACACACATGACAAAACACACACAAATACACAACAAAACACACAAAACAAACATAACAACACCAACACATACACACATGCACGCACACAAAAAAGAACACACGCGACAAAACACACACACAAATACACAACAAAACACACATGTTTACACACAACAACAACATATACACACAGATGCTTAGTTGCTGAGACAGGGAGCCACAGAATCCCTGATGCTGTGTGTCATCACCTGCACCCAGATATCTGGACAGGGGGGGGGGGGGGGGGGTAACCCTATAGGATCTCATAATTAGGGGTAACATAAGCAATCATGGCAGCATAACAAGGTTGTATATTTCACACATCACAACACCCAGACTTTTACGGTGAGTGGGCGATTACAGACGGCAAGGAGGAGGAGGGAATAACCTATACTTTCTAATGTTATATTTAGGGCTAACATAGTTTTTATGACAGTCATGGCAGCAATAATAAGATTACATCTTTCACACTTCAGACCACACTCCAGAGCCGTCTCTATGCCTATACATCACAAAACATATCTATATTTATTTAATCTTGATAGATTGTTGAGGGCAAGCCCTCATTTACAGTGATGTTAAGAATAACAGTACACAATAAATACAAAAATAATACAAGATAATAAAAAAGATTAAAATCAATCAATCAAAAACAACAGCTAATAATTATATTATATATATATATATATATATATATACACACACACACGTATAATATATTATAATATATATACTATAATTGTGCATAGACAGATAAAATACTCTTATACCATGGCCTGGGTGAATAGTCTTTTCTCATTGGCCGGCAGGTGTGTGTAAAAACCGTTCAAGGCACAGGCTCAAGTTCTAAATTCATCCGCTACCCAACCTGTAGCTAGCCAGATATCTCCACCTGTAGCCCAATTATCTCAACCTGTAGCTAGCCAGACATCTCAACCTGTAGCTAGTCTTTGGCAAGTGGTTAAGTCTAGGAGTCGAGCTACCTAGACTTGAGGTGATGGCAGAGAGGGGGATGATAAGGAAGCTGGCTGCCATCATGGAGAACCCCTACCACCCCCTCTACGACGAGCTAGTCAAGATGAGAAGCTCGTTCAGCCACAGACTCATTCCCCCCCGACACTCAACTAACCGCCTCGGACAGTCCTTCATACCAGCGGCCATCAGGCTCCACAACAGTGGGCAGCGACTAGCAGCCTCCAGGCTCCACAGCAGGGGGCAGCGACTGCTACCAGACATTGACCTGGGACTTATAGGAACCCAAGGAGGACAACCTACACTACCTAGGCATACTGCACCTTATGTGGATACTGTGATACTGTGATACTGTGAATAATGTATATTTCAGTGGATACTGTGATACTGTGAATAATGTATACTCAGTAGATAGTAAATTATAACACTACCTTATGCATACTGCACCTTATGTGACACTGTGAATAATGTGAATATTTTCTTTCCCAGCTAGTTAGATAGTAAATTATATTGACCAAATTGTTTACACAGCCTGTGTTGTTTTTACTACCTGTACCACCCCCCCCCCCTTCCCCCATGCTGCTATGATGCCTGAATTTCCCCAAGGGGATCAATAAAGGAATATCTTATCTTATAAGCGGAATAATGCACTTCCTGTGTTGTGCAATATCTTTGTATATTCTTCACACACCTCCTGTATTATTCCTTGCATAATATATTATAAACCTCATGATTATAATCCATTAGACACATGATTCATAGAAAGTGATACAACAAAGATCTATAATTATTATAAAATGAGGTAACATTTCAGACTTTGGTACATACATGGAGGGGGAAACTCCCCCATACATAATTATTGAATGCTTTTTTAAACAAAAACACAATGACATATATGGATAACTAAGATAGTATTTTAACACAGTCGATCCGAAACAAATAAATAAATAAATAAATAAATAAATAAATAAATAAATAAATAAATAAATAAATAAATAAATAAATAAATAAATAAATAAATAAATAAATAAATAAATAAATAAATAAATAAATAAATAAATAAATAAATAAATAAATAAATAAATAAATAAATAAATAAATAAATAAATAAATAAATAAATAAATAAATAAATAAATAAATAAATAAATAAATAAATAAATAAATAAATAAATAAATAAATAAATAAATAAATAAATAAATAAATAAATAAACAAATAAATAAATAAATAAACAAATAAATAAATAAATAAATAAATAAACAAACAGAACTGAATCTCTGTCATCTCCAAGCCTTATCCACAGAGCTGGTCTCAATAATGTAATTTTTTTTGGTCACTATTAAAGCAAATCACAGCATGTCTGTCATCAGCTATTAAAAGTCAATCCACCTCATGTAAAACACCAACTAGTATGTTACATGACCATTGTGATGCACATAGCAAAAACTTGGCTACTCGTGAAATGTGCAAAATTTGCCGATAGCCGACTGGCCGAAAACAAAGAAATTATAAATATATATATATATATATATATATATATATATATATATATATATGTAACGGATGGTATCGTGAAGCGCAGTCAAGAAGGGCTGGGGTGAGTAGCGGTGCTATGGGTTAAACTCACTCTCACAGCCTCAAAGACAGATAGACACATTGCAAAGTAGTGGATTCACCTCTTAGTATAGCGGTCTGTGTTGCTGCCTGCGGTGTGGGAGACCGGGGTTCGACTCCCACTCGAGGCATCGAAGTTTGAGGTGACGTTGTCACAACCCTTACATATATATATATTTTTTTTTTATCATTCTATTTGGGCTGTGGGGGGTGCTTAATATCTGAAGGAGTCGACTGAAGGCTTCTTGTCCTCTGCGAAAGCATGCAATTGGTCCACTGAGGGATACATCTTGATATTTGTCTAGTCTAGTGTGTTCATTAGATGGGTGAAATCCTCTTTCAGTGCCTCTGTGCCTGTTTTCTTAGGCAGTTAGCCTTGCTGGTATGCGCGCCATTAGCGTTAGACACGCTTCAAGGCCTCTTTGCTTTAGCAAAGAATCATCCAAATTTGTTTTAAATATTATTATTATTTTATAAATTTGTTTGCATTCGACTAAGAGGTTAGCAGTAGACTACGGCTCCTTTCGATCGATTAGTCCACTATTCCACTAGTCGGGGTCAGGCATATTAGTCGTGGACATTTTGTCATCCTTTGAGTGCTCTGCGGAAAACATGCAGCTCTAGTGGAGGTCCAGCCTGTGTTTCCTGTCGTTCTCGAATGAAAAGATAAATGAAGAATATTTCAAATGTCTATAACGTGTCCAATCATAGTTTTCTCATTCCTGAAAAGTTTAGTTGTTTTTTAAATGTGTGGTTTTCCACGGCGACACCGACAGTGTTTATTTATGTCCCCATCAACACCATTAGTGATGGTTTTAACGCAGAACATTAGCGATGGGGTTTTCTACGCGACTATAATTAATCCTATCCATGCTTATCTAAATTTGTGGGGTTTTTGGGGAATCTTTAAAGAAAATGAAGAATGTAATGTAGGATATGAGAGGCTTATTCAAATGTACCATCGCATGCTGGAAATAAAGCCTGGCTGGCAACAGGAAAGACTAGGGAAGGGGGGGGGGGGGTTAACTGATGTTTATTTAATTAATTTTACCCTCAGTCATCAACGACGCATCTTATAATAGTTCAGTTACAAAATTTCATAATGTGATCAAAACAGTCGTACAACATGAAAATGATATTGGAGCGAATGCTCTCCCGGGTACTGAGAGAGAGAGAGAGAGAGAGAGAGAGAGAGAGAGAGAGAGAGAGAGAGAGAGAGAGAGAGAGAGAGAGAGAGAGAGAGAGAGAGAGAGAGAGAGAGAGAGAGAGAGAGAGAGAGAGAGAGAGAGAGAGAGAGAGAGAGAGAGAGAGAGAGAGAGAGAGAGGGGGAGACCAAGACAGAGGATCAGATAACTCACTGCTGGGTTGAGACACTCTTAATAAGCATCACAGACTGAAGACAACAGGTGATTGTAACTGTTAGATTTAGTTTACTTTTATTTAATGGTACATATCCAGTCCTCCATCACCTCCATCACTAGTGATATCATTATTCATATAAGGGAGAGAGAGAGAGAGAGAAGGACTAGAGAAAGAGAAAAACAGAAGGACTAGAGAAAGAGAGAAAGAGATGGAAAGGGAGAGAGAGAAAGAGAGGGAAAGGGAGAGATAGAGAGAAAGAGAATGACTAGAGAAAGAGAAAAAGAGAAAGAGAAAAAGAGATGGAAAAGGAGAGAGAGAAAGAGAAAGAGAGGGAAAGGAGAGAAAGAGAGGGAAATGGAGAGAGATAACAAGAGAAAGAGAGGGAAAAGGAGAGAGAGAGAAAGAGGGAAAATGAGAGAGAGGGAAAGAGAGAAAGAGAGGGAAAAGGAGAGAGAGAGAGAGAGAAAGAGAGGGAAAAGGAGGGAGAAAGAGGGAAAAGGAGAGAGAGAAAAGCACAGAATAATCTCTGGTTTCTCCTGAGGGCGTGTGTGTGTGTGTGTGTGTGTGTGTGTGTGTGTGTGTGTGTGTGTGTGTGTGTGTGTGTGTGTGAGTGTAGAATATAGTTCAGCTGCTTACTGTACTTCCTGGAGGCGTGGCCAGTCAAGTCCTCCCATGTCGGATTCCTGAAGTATGTCGGGCACCACAGAAGAAGAAGCAAATCATTCACCCCCCCTCTCTCTCTCTATCTCTCTCTAATACATTACATCAAACATTACAACATCACATTTTATCATTGCAGTTCCTCCTGCAAACACACACAGACACACGCACGCACGCACACACACACGCACACACGCACACACACACACACACACACACACACACACACACACACACACACACACACACACACACACACACACACACACACACACACACACACACACACACACACACACACACACACACATAAACACACATACTCTCTCTCTGTCTCTCTGTCTCTCTCTCTCTCTCTCTCTCTTAAAACAGCCCATTGGAGGGTTGCCGGGCAAACAAACGGAACTAATTGAATCAGAGTAAATCTGCGTGACTGTCAGAAGAAAACAGAAATGTTTTAGACAGGCATGTAAATGAGGTGCCCCTCCCCCTCCAACCTGTCTTCACCAGAGTAAACATGTGACCTAATCTAGATCCAATAGCTGGACCCGTCTTCTACCATGATACATGTTAGGTATCGCCATGGTTACTTGAGCAGTTAATACCAATGGTAGAATTCTAAACATTAACCCTTTCACTACCACATAACCGTCTGTAGTGTGTTAGTGAAAGGGTTAACATTCTGTAGTGTGGTAGTGAAAGGGTTAACCTTCTGTAGTGTGGTAGTGAAAGGTTAACCTTCTGTAGTGTGGTAGTGAAAGGGTTAACCTTCTGTAGTGTGGTAGTGAAAGGGTTAACCTTATGTAGTGTGGTAGTGAAATGTTAACCTTCTGTAATGTGGTAGTGAAAGGTTAACCTTCTGTAGTGTGGTAGTGAAAGGTTAACCTTCTGTAGTGTGGTAGTGAAAGGGTTAACCTTCTGTAGTGTGGTAGTGAAATGGTTAACCTTCTGTAGTGTGGTAGTGAAAGGGTTAACCTTCTGTAGTGTGGTAGTGAAAGGGTTAACCTTCTGTAGTGTGGTAGTGAAAGGTTAACCTTCTGTATTGTGGTAGTGAAAGGGTTAACCTTCTGTAGTGTGGTAGTGAAAGGGTTAACATTCTGTAGTGTGGTAGTGAAAGGGTTAACCTTCTGTAGTGTGGTAGTGAAATGTTAACCTTATGTAGTGTGGTAGTGAAAGGTTAACCTTCTGTAGTGCTGTTAGTGAAAGGGTTAAATAAGGGACAGTTACCACGTCAACATCGGCCATCAGATGTGCGCCACGACCAAGTTGGACACCTTCCACGGAAGACACAGAGAGGGCGCTGCAGGAACAGTGGCTGTTCAGGGTACACCAACTTACTCTGCCACAAGTATGATGTGCGTCTAATCTGTGCATTCCAGGTGACAGAAACTGTTTCTGGGACTATCACTGCTAAAAAGCAAGTGCTTGTAAATGGTGTTCAAAGTAAGTGTACTTGCGGTCACTTGGAGGATGAGAGGGGGGTGCCTGTTTAATTTTGCGGAGCAGGTGTGAATTGTCAGGAATTGGTCTTGGGTGGAGGGCTGTTTGCATTACATATTTAGTACATTTATTGTACTGTTTTCCATTTAGTTGTTCTTTTAATAAAATCACAATTCTTAAAAATATGGCTTATTGAAGTTATTATTCATAATGTATACTGTTCTGTGGCCAAATAATAAACCATAACCAATAAACCATATAAATGAACAAGTATATAGACATTTGCCATTGTGGTATATTATCTAAATGAAACATGGTTTTCCCCTATTACTGGACAGTTGCTGTAAGTGGAAAAAGGAAGGTCTTGATCTGTATTTTTATAATCTCCCCCCAAGGAACATAGAATTAAATGTTGCAAAAGGCTGAAAGCATGCTAATATTCAATAGATTATCTTAGGAAAAGTAACTAATCATCACAAATGGATACGCTAAATAACATCAACTAGAATAAGATATAATGTGTTAATACTAAAGTAGGCACAGGAGACCCAAATGGAGCGAAACTGTAGTTAAGTAAAACAGGACACTCACGTCTAGCTGATAAGGTAACTTAAGAGCAGATGCTTAAAACAGATTGGAACCACTTTAAATGGGTTCTGTCAGTCTGACCTCGGTAGATTGTGACAGACGAGTAACGTTGCCTTGAAAATGTGCTGAGAAAGGCATGGGTACAAGGGGGGTGTTGGTTTACCACCAGCTTCAAAAGGATAACTTTAGGAGCAGACCAACTGCTAAAAAGGTCACATGCAGACACTCACTCCTCCCTTTTAGAATAGGTGGATTTGGATTAAACTCTGTCATTTCACACTAAAAACAGTAATAATCATAACAGGAGAAGCACATCATAGTTAAGGAAATAATATTCCAGTTAATTTAGAACTAATAGTTAAAGCTATTAGTAGAGAGGAAACCAAGTTAAGCAAAATAGTGTGTATAGAACCTAAAACAGACTGCAAAAGTAGTTTAGCTTACAACTAGACAAGTAACAAATAAAGTAAGCACGAAATTGGAATAGTCAAATACTCTTATATTAAATTAAGGACTCAATTAGGATAATTCATGTTTAAAACGTACTAGGAACATTTTGTAAAGACTGACATAGGAGGTTTAGATAAACTAGAAAATAATATCTAGGTTTTAAGATACCAAAAAATAGACAAAACTATATTTAAAGCATCCTGTCAAACTTCTATGGCTTAAATTCCAACGGACGAAACCCTCCTCTTTGAAATTCATATCGCAACATGTGTTGGTGCTATCTTGAAACCAGAGACCCAAAATGGCCGCTGACTAGAATTCAATTGGTCAAGAGCAAACCAAGCCTTCTAGCCCATAGATATATATAGAACACTATGTTCTAGCCCCTGCGTCATCCGACAGAGGGCGGAGAGGTGTGGTTTAGGTTTTTTAAACAGCGAACCCACCGAGAGACGGGAACACAGACGGATGGACCACACGGTGGACGAGAGACACCATACCCCTGCAACAGAGACGAATTCAGCAGAGCATCCTGACTCCAGCAGAGAACTGCAGATTAGATAGAAGTAATTCGAGAATCTGTTGATAAATTCTTTTTGATTAGTTTGGAACTTTCTGAAGCCGACTTTGTCCTAGGAGCGGCTTTAGAATCCAACATTAGTCTAATAGGCGTTGTTTTGCAATCAACGCTATATTCTGATTTGAGCTTTTTGTCCATCTGAAGATTATTCAACCGCCGTCTCTTTTTACCGGGTCCACACCAAGAGTAATTACTTAGAAATAACGCAGAGTACTCTCCTAGAATTATAGTATACCTCACGGAACTACTGTTACCATACCATGTTATTCTGACAGTGAGTACAAATGTGCCTATAGGAGATTCTGCTACCCCATAGAACCAAAGTTGTAATATTACAACATTTCAATAAAACCTTAAAAAAAATGTAACACTATATTTTCCTCTCCAAAGTGCTCCTACAACACCATCTGAAACATAAAAAAATAAATTGTGCAAGTACAAATAATTATATCCGGGTCTTGCAGGGTTAACGGATCTTCCAGAGTGCAGCTTTAACCCTTTCACTGCCACACTACAGAAGGTTAACCCTAACCGTCGGTAGTGTGATAGTAAAGGGTTAACCTGCTGTTGTGTGGTAGTGAAAGGGTTAACCATTTGGTAGAGCGGCAGTGAAAGGGTTACGTTTAAAAAAAAATTATCAGCACTCAAGGGCAACGTAACCCCCCCCCCCCCCCCCCCCTCTGAGTCTGGTTCAGGTTAACCGCTTCATCAGATATTCATGAGTCACACCTTAAGGCCTGGCGCCAGGGGTTGTGATGTCATACCGTATCACCGTGGCAACGCTAGACTGGATGTGACTGGGCCATCCAGGGAGAAATGCCAGACACTAGAGGTTGTGATGTCATAATCACGTGACAACGCTAGACTGCATGTGACTGGGCCGTCCGGGGAGAAACGCCAGGACAGAAGAGAGGACATGTTCCATGTCAGTCATCATTTTTAAAGAAGTAATGAATCAATAAATAAAAAGTGCACTATCTGCAAGTCAGATAATTGAAAATATTCACTACAACCTCAACATAAAAATAAAATAAACTAAAACTAGATACAACCTCAACATAAAAAAACGAAACTAAAACTAGATACAACATCAACATAAAAATGAACTAAACTAAAACTAGATACAACATCAACATAAAAAGAAACTAAACTAAAACTAAACATGAAAAGAAGCTAAAACTAAATAAATAAACTAGATACAACCCAAACAAAAACAAAAGAAACTAAACAAAAACTAGCACACCTTAAATTAAATACAAAAGAAATAAGAAATACAAAGCTATAACAACCCTGGCCTGTGCAAAACAAGTGTGTTTAACTGTAGGCTATGTACGTCAGCCTGTGTGTGATGTGTGCGTAGATGGCATGTGTTCATGTGTGTGCTGCGTGTGTCATCTTTTCCACACGGACTCCCTCCCGCTGGGTCAGCTGGCTGTTCCTCTCAGCTGTCATGGTTAACCAGATAACATGCCTCGTTATAAACATACACCATTTGATTTGATTTTTAGATTTTTGTGTCCAACATACATCTCTAAAGGAAAACCATGCCCAGTATACAACTGCATAGCCATTTATGTTATTTAAATTCAATATAGTATAATATCTACATCCCGATCTGCACGTGCACCTTTTAGAACTGTATATGGTCATCTTTATTTTAGTCATCTTATTTTATTCTACGCTAAATGTATTTAATTTTTATTATTGGAAGCTGCTATGGTCGAGGGCACAATAAATAGAATTTCACTCTGCTGTGAAGTGACGATAAAGAAATCTGAATCTGAATCTGAATGCACAGACATCTTTGGGGCCAGGTGCTCATGGGGAATTAAAGGGCATCCCTCTCATAATTATTAATTGAAAAAATAACGTTACAGTGGCCAGTGATGCCAGTAACGCGTTACTAAGTAACGCGTTATTGTAATCTGATTACTTTCCCCCGAAAATAGTAATCTAACGCGTTAATCTTTAAAAGCCAGTAATCTGATTGCAGTTACTTGTCCAAGTGGCTGTGCGTTACTATTTCGTTACTATCTCATCATAAATTCATAATGCAGGCGGAATGCAGTATTTTATTTAGTTTTCGACAGTCAAAAATACATTTTGAGCTGTTTTTCTTATTTGGGAGTGACATGGTGTGGTAGTGAAAGGGTTAAATACAAGAATGTGTCCCGCGGCGTGACTGGACCCTCTGTCTGTGAGTGACTCTGCTTTGGTCCAATCACATTCCCCATCCACAGTCTGCGAATCAGAGGCAGAGTAGGGCGGGTCTTCACAGCACGTCATGTGACATGCGCCAATCGTGTGACAGCAGGGCTCCATCGTCGGAGAATTCCACCCCAAAACGCTTGGCAAAATTAAAAGTGAAACCTCAAAATGACTTTTGCAGTTTCTGTTCAGACTTCCATCCCAAAACGCTCGTCTAAACGTAGCCTCAGTCACTACTTCACGTTTGTGTCAGCTAAGCCGGGTGAAAAAAACATTCATATGCGGAGGAAACAAAATACTGTCTACCGCTAAAAACAGCACATCCAATTGCATTGAAAGGATCTGGAATCACAACACTAGCCGACGCTTCGACTAGGTACAGGAGGGTTGATGGTGGCAGAGCAAAAGCTCTTATTTGCCAGATTTACAGTTAATTTACATGTTAAAGAGAGACTGATTGTATGTTTATAGAGAGACATTTATAAAAACAAAGTTACAGTTGATATAATTGAATAGTTCAGCCTGCATTTGTTAGATGTGATACACTGGTTTTGTAAAACCACTGGCTGGCTGCTCTAATGCTGTGAGCATCATAGACTGTTGCTTTACCATACTTGATGGTACAGAAGCTGAAGCACTAGTTTAACAATTTACGTTATGTGCAGAGAAACAAGTTAAAAATAATTTATGCACTTTCAATAAAGCGTTTAAAAAAAAACTGTTGGGGGAACGACGACGACTTCGTAACCTAGTTACTTTCAAAGTAACTAAGTTACTCTGATAATCAAGTAATCAGTAAAGTAACTTAGATTACTTTTTAAAGGAGTAATCAGTAATCAGTAATCAGATTACTTTTACAAGTAATCTGTGGCATCACTGACAGTGGCATAGTTTGTGATAATTTGAGGAGATTGTTCACGGAGGCGGACAACAGAGTCCGTGATCGAGGATAGAGTTTAGTGACTGAATGACATGTTGCAACATAGAAGGTTGCAGCGATGGACCCTATAGCCACTGAATGACAAAGACTGATCAGCTAACAAAGTATTTATACAGGATACAAAACATGAACTATATCAAGTCAAGTCAAGAGTTTTATTTGTCGCGGCATACAAGTATACAATGAAATGCGGGTGGTCTTGCCCGCAACGATGTGCAATACAGTGGTACAACATATAATAGAATCCAATAAAAACAACATTGTGCAATAAACAGGTAACAGGTAACATGGTGTGACATCTCGGTATCTGTACATAAAAAATATTTACAGAGCATATAGGACATGCTAGGTAGCTTTGGTAGTGCAATACACTGTTACTGTTGTTATACTAATTTAAAGTGGCCTTTCCTTTTGGCCATAAGTGGGTGTGTGCGGCATGAGTGTGTGCCCGCTCATGTTAAAGTGTTAAAGTGGCTGCTGGTGTGTGAGCGTGCACAGCGTGTGTGTCGTGTGTGTGCTCATGTGTGCTTGTGTGTGGATAGTTCAGTGTTCTGTGGCACTCAATGTTCATTGTTCAAGGCTCTGATGGCCTGGGGGAAGAAGCTGAGCCTAAGCCTCTCTGTCCTAGTAGCTGGGGTTCGCAGGCGTCTGCCTGACCTCAGCAGCTGGAACAGGCTGTTATTGGGGTGGTGGGGGTCTTTCATTATTCTGCAGGCTCTGGATTTGCACCTCTTGTTGTATAGAACCTGCAGGGGAGGTAGTGCCATACCCGTGGTACGCTCGGCTATGCGCACCACTCTCTGTAGGGCCTTCTTGTCCTGTGCCGTGCTGTTTCCATACCAGGCAGTGATGTTCCCGGTCAAGATGCTCTCTACAGCTCCTGAGTAGAAGGACTGGAGTATCTTCCCCGATACTCTGAACTTCCTTAACTGTCTCAGGTGGTAGAGGCGCTGCTTCGCCTTCTTTACTACTGTGTCTATGTGTGTTGTCCATGTCAGATCCTCTGAGATGTGGACCCCCAGGTACTTAAAGCTGCTCACCCTGTCCACGGTAGCCCCGTTAATCATCAGTGGTGTGTGTGTCTCCTGCTGTCCTCTCCTATAATCCACGATCAGCTCCTTGGTTTTACCAATGTTCAGGAGCAGGCTGTTGTCCTGGCACCAGCGTTCCAGTACCTCAACCTCCTCCTGGTAGGCCTTCTTGTCGTTGTCCGAGATCAGCCCCACCACCACCGTGTCGTCTGCGAACTTCACTATGGAGTTGGAGCTGAACTTGGCCACACAGTCGTGTGTGTATAGTGAGTACATTGCACAGAGAGATCTGGATAATGATGTAGAGATAGATACGATTGGGAATGGGGTAGAGATATGAGTGAAGGCTGTGTGTGTGTGTGTGTGTGTGTGTGTGTGTGTGTGCATGCGCGTGCGGGCGCGTGCGTGTGTGTGTGCGTGTGCGTGTGTGTGTGTTTGTCAGGTGTCCAGTATCTCTCAGTGAGGAGAGATGGTAGCCTCCACATAGAGAGAGTGATCTGCAATCTGCTTGGGTTGGGGGTGTAAGTACTGTTAGATCCTGATCAAACTGGCCAGTATCACGTCTTCGTCTGTTTGGCTCTCCATCCAATTCCTCTGCGTTGTGTCATTTTAATGGTCCTAACGTCTCCGATACTGGCTGATAAGATCCTTATCTCTCCCCGTTAGTACAATCCGCAAACCATAATAATTCTCCACCTCCGTAAGAATTCGACACTTCGACAACGTGAAATACCTTACAAGGAAAAGCGTGGTTTATTTGATAAACAGAAACCTCAGCTCAGATGTTAACAGATTGTATTGTCCTTGAAGAGTCTATTCTAATGATCTCTCGGTGTGTTCAGATTGTCCTTTCAGTCCAATAGTGGTCAGGCCTAGTCGTTAGCCAAGACCATCCTCGTGGTAGCCGGAGCTAATGATGATGTGGCATTCTCCCTCCCCCCCCCCTTCGTGATGAGAGGAGAGAGAGTCTCTTCTGGTTTCTCCCCTCTTAGTCTCAGTCAGATTCTAGTCTGCCCTACCCGGAACCACTGTCAGCTTTATAGGATCTTCGTCATAGAAACGATAGCCCCGCCCCTCTTCTGGTTGTCAGGCGACGCGCTGTCATGACAACCGCGTTTAACCTTTACACATATTTCAAAACGTTTCATTCACTGTTGCATTAAAGAGGTCACCCCTCTCCCTCGCTCTGTACCGCTCCGTTATCTTTGTTCTTACAAGGAATTCAAAACAAACACTCTCGCTGACGCGGCCTGTGCCTGTGAAACCACTGGTTCCACCACCGTCAATATCATCCCGTGATGATAATGATATTACCCTCTTAAAGCGTCTCTTTATATCAGTTTATAACCAAATATACATTGAAAAAAAACACCATTTTCTCTCAATCCCCCTTGATTCTTATCACCCCTTCAGAATCATAAATCATTATTTGGTTTTTTAATTAATTATGCCAAAAATAGCCTGTGGTTGAAGCAAACCAACCTCATCTCTCGTGCACAAGAAATGAAGACGGCCCACGGTCAACCCAGTGATCTTGCTGCCTGATGTCTGTTTGCGCCCCCCTTCGTGCACAAAGGGAACCGAAACCGACCACCAAAACCAACAACATCCAACGACTCATAACAATTGGAGCCCCCCTGTCTGCTCCCAATAATTATATCCTGTTGTTTTACTGTTCTCCCTCTTATCTACCTTCTATATATATATATCCTTCTATACATATATCTTATATATGAATCCTCCATTTATATCTCATACTCCTAATCAATGAACACAGGACTTCTCGCTGTTATCTCGTCTCTCGATCTCCTGATTGACTCTGAAAGGAAGTCCCTGTTTGTCCATGATTCACCGCCCATGCTCTGTTGTTTCAAAACGCTCTCTAAACAGCGTCTCCGCAGGAAAGCCCTCGTCTCCGCAGGAAAACCCCTCCGATGTCCGCCTCGTTCTCCCCTGGGCAACACCGCCTGCGACCGCTGGACTCCGCCCCGTCGGCCGTCTCCGCCCCGTTGGTCATCTTGGTTGAGGCTCATCTCCACCGCCGTCGGCCCTCTCCAGACTCTGAAAGCAGAAACACCACGCCAGCAGTTTTTCTGTACACTCGACCCTGTGTTTTTCTATTAGTCTACCGTGGCTTTGGGCCTGCAGCTCGTTCCATGGAGTTATCTCCAGTTCTCTATATATTTTCCCTCTGCAAGCCCCTGCCATGGCCACGCCCTTCCAGACTGTTGGACGGTGTGAGTGTCCTACAGCCCATGGCGCTATTTGTTCTCTATTAGTCCCCCACCTTCTCAACACCCATATCTAATCCTACAGGGCTGTTCCCTGTTTGTCTTCCGGCGTGACACCAGCAGCTAAACGATACCCACTCCGCGCTCTATCTGTTCGTCCCACGGGTGACCCCCAGCGCGCCAGTTCTTTCTGGTGACGTGTCTTCAAGACTCTGCCTATTTATTAGGTGTGAGAAGGCCCCACTGGAGATCGAACTCCCTCTTATTTCATAATTAAACTTATTGAATTAACCGCATCTCATCTCTCTGTGCAATTCTTATTTAACCCATTCAATAATTAAACTATTTAATTAACCCGTATATCGATATTATTATTATGATAATAACATCCAACCGAGCATCGCTCTAACATACAACAGAGCAGGTTGGTTCCCTGCCCCTAACTCACATACGTACTCGTACTATCATCTAACATACAACAGAGCTGTCCGTTGCTCTACCCTAAACGGGGCTGTCTCCGTCGCCCTGGAGCTGTCCGTTGCTCTATACCCTACGGGGCTGTTTCCGTCGCCCTGGAGCTGTCCCGTCGCTCTATACCACACAGGGCTGTCTACCCTCGCCCTGGAGCTGTCCCGTCGCTCTATACCCTACAGGGCTGTTTCCGTCGCCCTGGAGCTGTCACATCGCTCTATACCCTACGGGGCTGTTTCCGTCGCCCTGGAGCTGTCACGTTGCTCTATACCACACTTTGAGTTCCTTTACAAAGTTCTCACATACACCACCGTGTATACACACAAGCAGTTGGTAATTTTGAAAAAATTAAACTCCTTAATTAACTTAAACTCTAAATATTCCCCTATGGGTAATGGAAACTCCCCAGCACTACCCCCCCCTTCGCAATTGTACTCCTTAATTAAATTAAACTCTAAATATTCCCCTATGGGTAATGGAAACTCCCCAGCACTACCCCCCCTCCGCCACTAGGTGGCGACCTACTCCTCCTCCATTTGCCTGTATTATCCCACTGCCCCCCTAGATGGCGGCCAAACTCAGTCTAGAGGATTGTAGCTGACGTGTCACTTCCTGGTTCTAAACCCCTCGTGGCTCTGCGGCCATTTTGTCTGCTAAATTTTTTTTCCTTTTTTTTCCCCCCACCGTCCCTTTAATGCCTCAAACATTCTCTCGCTACCGACCACACCCGTAACGTTTGTTCGCTGCTCCCTTCACATCACAGTCCCGCTTCCCGCTTTCTGCGTTTTGAACAGTAATCAAACTAAATACGATGTTGCCCCTTTAATTGAATGAACATCTCCCCTTTGCCTCCCTTCCCATCTCCTATACAGTGGCTTCTGTGCTCTGTAGATAAGACTCTCGACTTTCAAAACAAAAACCGGTGCCGCTCTGCTGTTATTCAAACACACTATTACAGCTGGCATTCTCTCTGTGTCAAAGTAATTACGTTTACGGATACACTATTGTTCGTTTTCTTGGCTTGTGAAGTTGTTGAAACTCACTTTATCTTTTCACCGTCAGTTGTTCTGGTCCATGGCGCTGTTTATCTCTCCGGCCTTGCTCGGCTCGCTCGCTGGGTCCATGGCGCTGGCCTTCACGCCTCGGCACTGCACATAGTCTCTTCCTTTCAAGCTACTTCAAAGCAAGCAATAATCCGGGTCCAAACGGCATCAACTGTTAGATCCTGATCAAACTGGCCAGTATCACGTCTTCGTCTGTTTGGCTCTCCATCCAATTCCTCTGCGTTGTGTCATTTTAATGGTCCTAACGTCTCCGATACTGGCTGATAAGATCCTTATCTCTCCCCGTTAGTACAATCCGCAAACCATAATAATTCTCCACCTCCGTAAGAATTCGACACTTAGACAACGTGAAATACCTTACAAGGAAAAGCGTGGTTTATTTGATAAACAGAAACCTCAGCTCAGATGTTAACAGATTGTATTGTCCTTGAAGAGTCTATTCTAATGATCTCTTGGTGTGTTCAGATTGTCCTTTCAGTCCAATAGTGGTCAGGCCTAGTCGTTAGCCAAGACCATCCTCGTGGTAGCCGGAGCTAATGATGATGTGGCATTCTTCCTCCCCCCCTTCGTGATGAGAGGAGAGAGAGTCTCTTCTGGTTTCTCCCCTCTTAGTCTCAGTCAGATTCTAGTCTGCCCTACCCGGAACCACTGTCAGCTTTATAGGATCTTCGTCATAGAAACGATAGCCCCGCCCCTCTTCTGGTTGTCAGGCGACGCGCTGTCATGACAACCGCGTTTAACCTTTACACATATTTCAAAACGTTTCATTCACTGTTGCATTAAAGAGGTCACCCCTCTACCTCGCTCTGTACCGCTCCGTTATCTTTGTTCTTACAAGGAATTCAAAACAAACACTCTCGCTGACGCGGCCTGTGCCTGTGAAACCACTGGTTCCACCACCGTCAATATCATCCCGTGATGATAATGATATTACCCTCTTAAAGCGTCTCTTTATATCAGTTTATAACCAAATATACATTGAAAAAAAACACAATTTTCTCTCAGTACTCATATTATGTGCATTACACAAACTAAAAACAGATATTGTCGGAATTACTAGAAGAAAGAAACGTCACCACCTTTGGCTGATAGTCATTTATTAATTTCTTAGGATTTCTTTTGGTCTAATACATGTTTTTTTATTTTTTTTTAAACACACATATAAACAAACATGACAACACACGATAAGATACACAAGCATTAATACACATTTTATATCCAACGAAATTACCATTTATACCAATGTCTTATACAGGATATACCCCTAATACCTGTTATCTAAAAACCTACACACATATGCTCCAGCTCGAACCCCCCCCTCCCGGACCCCTCTTTGGATAGTACCTCCATTATCCCTTGCTCCTAACCAGACACTACCATTATAAGCTAGCTTTTATTCTCTCCACCACTTCTAACCACATTGTCATTTTGGATTCATTGAGACCCAGAAGGTCTAATACATGTTTAAGGTTCTTAGATGGATCCCCCCGCTGCCTCCTCCTCCCTCTCCTCCTCCTCCTCCTCCTCCTCCTCCTCCTCCTCCTCCTCCTCCTCCTCCTCCTCCTCCTCCTCCTCCCTCTCCTCCTCCTCTTCTCCTCCTCCTCCTGCTCCTCCTCCTCCTCCTCCTCCTCCTCCTCCTCCTCCTCCTCCTCCTCCTCCTCCTCCAGGGGTCACTGCAGGGCGCCACGGGGAGCAGCGTACTGGCTCATGTTAGGCAGGCCATGCATTATGCAGCAGCTTAGGCCACTGCACTGGATCCTCATGTCCTCGGCTACAGTCCACCTGTTGCTGCTCTGGTCGTAGCGCTCCACATTGGAGATGGGGCAATCATTGTAGCCTCCGACCACGAAGAGCAGGTCGTCCAACACCCCGATGCCAAAGTAGCTGCGGGGGGTGAGCATGGTGGGCAGGGTGTGCCAGGAGTCAGTCAAGGGGCTGTAGGCCTCCGCGCTACGCAGGTCGTTTCCACCGTCAAACCCTCCCACCTGAGGACAGGACACATGAGAGGAATGTTTTAGTGTGTGGTTAAGGCAGGCAGGCAGACACTGTATTAATCCACTTAGGGAAATGAGGGCGTCAGCAGCATTGCAAGTCAAATGATACATATCTATAAAAATAGTTTATAGCATTTGTCTCCGTGTGCACCTACCACATAGACTTGTCCTCTGTACGCAGCCACTCCCACTCCGCTACGCGTGCTGCTCATGGGGGCGATCAGAGTCCACTGGTCGGTGTCTGGGCTGTAGCACTCAGCTGTGAGCAGAACCTCCGTCCCATTGAAGCCACCACAGATGTAAACCTGTAATAAGAAGGAATATTCTAATTTAGTTTATATATTCCATTTAATTTCATTCTACTTTAATTGTCTGTTAATGTTGATGCACCAAAGGACCCAGACACATTTTTTGTATGTGCAAGCTTACTTGGCAATAAAGACATTTATGATTTCTGATCTAACGTTCCTTGTGTTCATCTACCACCTTGTGTCCCTCAGTTCCACCCACCCTGTGTTTCTCAGTTCCACCGACCTTGTTGTGGAGGGCTGCTGCGCCGGCGGCGCTCCTGTGCTCCAGCATGGGTGAGATCACTGTCCACTGGTTGGTTTCAGGCTTGTAGCACTCGGCGGTGTTCAGGTGCACGTGTCCGTCAGACCCTCCCATGGCGTAGATACAGCCATCCAACATGACCACACTGACGTGGTCGCGGGGTGAGTGCATGGGAGCCGCCTGCAGCCAGCTGTGAGTGACAGGGTTGAACCTGCACACACTGCTGAGATGCTCGCTGGCCCAGCCACCGACGCAGTAGATCAGACCGTGGAGATAAGCGGTGCCGTGGAAGGTCCGTGGAAAAGTCTCCGCCTCAACGCTCACATCCATCCATCCACCAGCTTGGATATCGTAAGCCTCCATGACAGTACTGTCGTAACAACAGTCTCCGATGGCCAATAGGACCTCTTGGGGCAGGCGTGGGCGGGTCAGGGGGTTTGGGAGCCTGTCGGAGCCAGGGGGGTTCAGGACGCTGAGGATGAGGGCCCTGCAGTCGTGGCTGTCCCTCACCACAGGGTTGTTCTGGACGTTGTTCCGGAAGTAGTCAGGCCTCATCAAGCCCATGCGAACCTGGGAAGAGACAAGCAGACGGCGGGTACAACTTAGACAGCGGTTGTAGACGGTTTCACTGTTATTCTGTTTCTAGGGAACAGTTTGGACCCAAATGTTTGAGAACCACTGTATTGATTGATTGATTGATTGATTGATTGAAAACTTTATTAACAGATTGCAGAATGGGTATAATACAGTACGGCTCAATACAAACAATTGTAATGAGGATGCAGACCAGAAAAAGACTTCCATCTTGTTTACATCACGGTCCCCCATTTTCAATTCATCAAGACATGTGTGACATACATGACATACAGATATACAGTGATACAATTAGTTACCTTGGGCAGCAGCAAAGGGATGTGTGTTTTACGCTCATCACGGGAGTGGTCGATCCAACGGAGGACGGCCTCGAACACTGTCTCCTCGTTCTTCACGTTCAGGTCATCCCTCTCGATGATGTCCACCAGTTGCTGCAGGGAGAGCTCCACAAACTCCTGTGAGACGCGCAGCATCTCCTCAAAGTTGCACACGATGAAGAGATGGGCCTTGCACCTCAGGTCAGGGCAGCAGTTGTCCACAAACCTCCAGATGCCAACACAGTTTTCCAGAGACAGCTGGCCCTCTAGGAAGTCAGAGCACGCTCGTACTATGCCAGTGACGAGAAGCTGGTCTGCAGCCACCAGAAGCTCTTTCACGTTCTCTGCTGTCACCGGCACAAAGCGTGTGTAGGCGTACTCTATGATGAGCTGCATCATACCCACGGACACCCCAGGGATAGTGTAGACTGGGTTCTCTGAGTCGCTGCAGCGAGGGAAGAGGGTTCTGTGGGATGCAGAGTATAGAGATATCTGATGAGTAAACAGTAAGCAACATTCTGTCCTGTGTACTAATATATTTTCACTGTAGAAGTATAGGGTCTTAGCACAGTAGAAGTATACTATTTTGTTTACAGTAGACTAGACATACAGTATAGTATCTGTTTACAGTAGAAGTACAGTATAGGGTCTTTTCACAGAAGCATACGGTCTTTTCACAGTAGAAGTATAGTATATTTTCATAGTAGAAGTACAGTATAGTATCTGTTTACAGTAGAAGTACAGTATAGTATCTGTTTACAGTAGACATACAGTATAGCATCTGTTTACAGTAGAAGTACAGTATAGGGTATTTTCACAGAAGCATAAGGTCTTTTCACAGTAGAAGTATAGTATATTTTCATGTAGACGTATAGTATATTTTCATAGTAGAATGAATGAATGAATGAATGAATGAAAACTTTATTTAACAGATTGCAGAATGGGTACAATACAGTACGGCTCAATACATACAATTGTTAAGGGGATGCAGACCTGAGAAAGACGTTTGTCTTGTTTCCATCAGGGTCCCCCATTTTCAATTCATATAGACATTTATGACATACACAACAACATACATGACATTTATGGCATAGGGACATATAGGTATTTAGTACTGATACATTTGTGACATAAGCGGTATTCAAATATACAGTACTGTTACCCCTAGATCCTGACAGAGTATATACATATGATGGGGAGGGAACTGTACATTAGGAGGGGGTGGGTGGGTGGGAGGGAAATATACATACGGCGGGGAGGGAATATATACATGCGGTGGGGAGGAGACTGTCTATTAGGAGGTGGTGGGGTTTTGGGCATTTACGGTGGCCAGTTTCGAATTGCAGCCTCCCGTAGGTGCTCTTTAAGAGCGGTTTTGAATGTGGGCAGGGATTCACATTCCTTTACAGCTTTGGGTAGGGCATTCCACATTGTTGTGGCATAATTGCGAAATGTGTTTAGTCCCTTGTTTGAGCCGAATCTGGGTTTAACATGATTTGTTGAGCTTCCTCTGGTGTAGTGGTTGTGGTATTCACTGACCTTTGGGAAGTATTTTGACATGTACATGGGCACCCCGGTCGTATAAGAAGTACAGTATAGTATCTGTTTACAGTAGAAGTACAGTATAGTATCTTTCTACAAGAGAAGTACAGTATAGGGTTTTAGCACAGTCAAAGTAAATGATTCAAATCAAATTCATTCATTGAAGCGTCTAGATGACGGAAACATCCATCCCTACCAAGCTAACCTGAACCAAGCTAACCTGAACCAAGCTAAACTGAACCAAGATAAACTTACCTGAAATAGTCGCTGCAGCAACAAAGGATTGCCTTGTGGGCGTTAAACTCAGTGCTGTTGACTTTAATAACCACATCACAGAACCTTCCCTCCAGACGCAGTTCATTAAGGATTGTACAGGACATGGCGATTGTTTCCTTTTCCATGTGGTGATTTTAAATGGTATCTTAGCTTACAGACAAGTAGCCGGACTCAACAAGTGATATCTTCACTTGTCTTCTGAGATTTGAGATATTCTGAGAGAATTGTTGAATAGATACACAAATGTTCTAGAATATTTGATTATGACATCATACTGTGACATCACACTGTGACATCATACTGTGACATCACAACAGAACATGTTTGAGGGCCATTTGAATAATATAAATGAATAATATGATATAATATAATGTAATGTAATGTTATATACTAATATAATGTAATAGAATAATAAAGTATAATATATTTAGCTCCCATTTTAATAATATATACATGTCTAAAACATGACATTCTTTAAAGTCTTAAAATAAAATACATTTAATTTAAATTAAAATAAATGTAAAATAATAAGCACTTTATTTATATAGCACCATTCATTTATATTAAATAATAAAGACATTAAAATGATAAAAACGGGAATAAAACAACTAGATAAGATAGTAAAAATAGCTAAATAAGATGAAAAGTAAGACAATAACATAAGACAATAACATAAGACAATACAAATAATTACAAATAAAATAATAATAAAGACCGAAAAATGTAATAGTTATAATAATAAAATAGCTAAATTAGATAGTAAACAATAAGTAAAAAATGCATAACAGTAAAATAAGACATTAATGAAAAAAAAAAAAAAAAATTATACAAATTATAATAAAATATTAAAGTAAAAATGATAGAAATAAAGAAAAATAAGACAATAAAATAAAGATAATAATTCATTTAAAAGCTAGTTTAAAAGGGTACGTTTTGACCTGGTTTTAAAAAGTGCCAACTATGTGCCAACCGAGTGTGCTGTCCTAATGACCTGCAGGAGACAGTTTTGGGGCGTAGCAGCTGAAAGCACTGATCACAGCATGTCACGGCACCACTTGTAACTCTGTACTCTGTAACTCAGATATCAGTTAGCAGTTAAAGCAGCGAGAGCCGCATTCTCAGACCTCATCCGTAACTCTCAAAACCCCAGGACCCTCTTTGTCACCATTAACTCTTTCATCAGTCCCCCCCTAGAACTAGCCTGGATGTGTCTCCAACAAAATGTGAGGAATTCTTAAAATGTTTCATAAACAAAGTTGAGGTAATCAGAAACAACATCACACCACATACACGTATCTTAGATGTCTTGCCGCCCTGTTCATCCACCCTGGCCTGTTTTCGACCCATCACCCTCTCTACTCTCACAGATAGTCTCAGCCATGAAACCAACCACCTCCCCCCTTGACACAGTTCCCTCTGTTCTTCTCAAAGAAGTATTTCCCACAACTGGCCCCAGCATCCTCTCTATCATAAACACCTCCCTAGTCACTGGTACCATTCCAACCTGCTTCAAACATGCAGTGGTCCAGCCCCTTCTGAAAAAAGCCAACCTAGACTCCACCCAGCTCAATAATTACAGGCCAATCTCCAAGCTCCCATTCATATCAAAGGTCCTTGAAAAGGCTATTCTCTCCCAGCTGTCTCCCTACCTGCACTTGAACAACATCCTGGACACATTTCAGTCAGGTTTCAGAGCCAACCACAGCACAGAATCTGCCGTGCTTAAGGTCACCAATGACCTGCTCCTCACTACCGACAACCGGGACTGTGATGTCCTTATGCTCTTAGACCTCAGTGCAGCTTTCGATACAATAGACCATGCTATTCTCATTGACTGTCTTCACCAGGCAGTTGGTGTCAGTGGCACAGCCCTATCATGGTTCATCTCCTACCTCAGTGATAGAAGCTTCTCCATTAATATCGGAAACTGCTCCTCCCCCTCTGCCTCTCTCTCTTGTGGGGTTCCACAAGGCTCCATCCTTGGCCCTATCCTATTCTCCCTATACATGCTGCCCCTTGGTCTGATCATTAAAAAACACAACATCTCTTTCCATTTTTATGCCGATGACACTCAGGTCTATCTCCCCATGAAACCCAACAGTATAAACAATCTCGACAGTCTTCGTTCCTGCCTAGACGACATCAAATGCTGTATGGCACACAATTTTCTACAGCTCAATCAATCAAAGTGTGAAATCCTCCTTTTCGGCGCTCCGAACCAAACCAGTGTCATTGCCAGCAGCCTATTCTTTAATCCCAGCCGAAGAGTGCTGCCGAGTGCTTCCGCGTTTTCCCTGATTGGGTGCGACACAGCCCGCGGCAGCGGCAGAGCTTGCGGCATTATGTAGCCGTAATCCCAGCTGTTTTTTCATCAACGCTTAGCTCAACTGGTACGCCGCCGTGCTGTGGAGCCTGCGGTGCGGTTGGTCACAAGTTCGAATCACTTCATTTTTTTTCTTTCTTTTTTACGTTTATCATCTCTCGCTATAAACGTGCATTCTTTCGCTGGTTAAGTTTAGGCATTCTTCCGTGCTGTGGAGCCTGCGGTGCGGTTGGTCACAAGTTCGAATCACTTCATTTTTTTTTTCTTTTTTACGTTTATCATCTCTCGCTATAAACGTGCATTCTTTCGCTGGTTAAGTTTAGGCATTCTTTCGGAGTTGGTTAAGGTTAGGGTTAAGTTAAGGTTAGGGTTAAGGTTAGGCATTATTTCGGAGTTGGTTAAGGTTAGGGTTAAGTTAAGGTTAGGGTTAAGGTTAGGCATTATTTCGGAGTTGGTTAAGGTTAGGGTTAAGTTAAGGTTAGGGTTAAGGTTAGGCATTCTTTCGGAGTTGGTTAAGGTTAGGGTTAAGGTTAGGCATTATTTCGGAGTTGGTTAAGTTTAGGGTTTGTCGCAGAGAATGCCTGTCTGTCTTTCTTGACGTGGAGGATGCAGCCTATTTCCGCACTGCCCGTCTCTCGCGCTGCCGCGGTCACATGGGTGTCATGGCCAATCAGAGAAACGCAACGCACTCTTCGGCTGGGATAAATATAGACGCTTGCCAGCAGCCTGGGTAACCTGTCTCCCCTAGACAGTCAAGCCCTTCGTTAAAAACCTGGGCGTGCTCTTTGACCCCAAGTTTTCCTTCAATAGGCAGGTAAACTCGTGGTGAAGGGGTGCTTTTTCCAGCTCCGGTCCATAGCCAGGATCAAGGCCATTCTCTCCCCCTCAGACCTGGAAAGAGTAATTCACGCCTTCATATCTTCACGCTTAGACTACTGTAACTCCCTGTATCTGGGGCTTAATAAATCCACCATAGCCCATCTACAACTGCCCCAAAACGCTGCCACTAGACTGCTGGTACCCGGAAGAGAGCTCACATCACCCCTGTACTTGCCTCCCTCCACTGGCTCCCGGTGCACTTTAGAATAGACTTCAAGGTCCTCTTATTGGTCTACAAATCCCTAAATGGTAAGGCCCCTGCTTACCTAGCAGACCTCCTTACCCCGTATACCAACGCCAGAGCCCTCAGATCGGCTGATAAGGGTCTCCTAACCACCCGTAGGTCTAACTTCAAGTCTAGGGGGGGACGTGCTTTTGCGGTCGCAGCCCCTGACCTCTGGAACAGCATCCCCATGTCCATTAAATCTGCCCCCTCCATCGAGTCTTTTAAATCAAAACTCAAAACCCACCTATATCGCCTGGCCTTCCCTGACTCACTTTGACTCTTGCCTTGCTTGTTGACGTGTTGTTCTGTTTTCCTTTGTCTATCCGTTGATTGTTTTTTCTGTTTATTTTATACTTTTCTTTGTTCTTAGCTTAGCTATGTGAAGCACTTTGGTTGACAAGCGTCATGTCTAAATGTGCTATATAACTACATTTGATTGATTGATTGATATCTGCTGTGGACACTGAGCACCCGGCTCCAGCAGCAGGCACGTGCACTCATAGAGCCCAGAGGGTGCTCGAGCACCTGCCCTTTTGTGCCTCATAAAAAAAGTGCCCTTTTTACAATTTTTTTTTACCATTCTTTTTTATTTATTTTTTTATATAGAGAGAGAGAGAGTGATCTGCAATCTGCTTTGGTTGGGGGTGCAATTCCTAACAGGCTCAACCATATGGATAAAAGTACCCATATTATGTGCATTACACAAACTAAAAACAGATATTACATTACAGTACACAAACTAAAAACAGATATTACATTACATTACATTACATAAACATTACATTAACCTCTTCCGCCAGTGCGGTCTGGGGCTGGACCGCAAATGACATCATGTCATAAATCAAGCTCTGCAGACTGTCTGACATAATTATTGTTTTTTTTCTCCAAACATATTCAAGAATAAACATCATAACCATGTCACAACAGCAGTTATAATGTATATTTTCATCAATACGTTTGTTTACCAATAGGTTAAAGTGTTAGTAGTGAGATTTTAGTTTTTGAAATGTGTTTGTTGTGGTCGCGGTGATCCGCTATTCCGAATAAGCGGCCCACACTGAATGATGGAAAATGTAGTCATTTTGAGAAGAGGACATCCAGAGCTTGGCATTTTTCAAAACGACACTTCCCAAAGGCCTCTAGCTTTCGGCAAGTAAATGACTTCCCGATTAATATTTTTTTTTTAATTATTACTCTGGATTATATATACCACAAAACTGAACGTTATTGGCATATATTGGAGCGCAGTTAGTTTGTCATCCCTATTTTGAGCATTTAGCAACCATCCGATAAAAAATCTGTTTCAAAATGGAGGAGCTTTCATTATCTGTTCTTATACTCTTATATATTATCACGCCTGGTGATACTAAATCCAAATTGAACTTGGCCATTTGAAAGATAAGATTTGGCCCAATCCATAAATGTGCGAATTGGCTATAATAAAGTAATTTATAGGCCTGCTATTCTATATATATATATATATATTTTTTTTTTAAAAATCTTTTCCCCCCTCCTTTTTCCTCCGATTTTCTCCCATCCCAATGTTAGTCGTTATGCCAATTCCCAATCCCCTTCCTGGTCGCTGCGCACTTACCCCCCACAGTCAGTCTGGGAGAGTGGAGGCTATCACGTGCTTCCTCCGACACACGTCTAGCCAATCAACCGCTTCTTTTTCACCTGGCAGCGCGGACTCTCACTGAGAGGGTGTAACTTGTGGAAGGATCACACTACCCCCCTTAGATCCTATCCGCGCTGAGCAGGCGCCCCGACCGAACTGTTGGAGTCACTGTTTACAACGACCCGGACCCACCCCTCCAGCTTTCCCACCCTCTAACACTGCCAATTGTATTAGTGTGAACGGCCAGCCAAGCTGGTGACAACGCCGGGAGCTAGATTCGAACAGGCGAATCCAGCGTCTCCGGCGTTGGTGACGAACGCAATCTCCGCTACGCCACCTGACCGCCCTTGCTATTCTATATTCTATAATAATATTTCAAATAGCATTGGTCTGGATGGGAGAATTCAGTACTGTATCTACAAAACCTTCTGTTTATTCATCTTCCCTTTATTCATTTCCTTAGATGTACAGGTGATCTCAAGAAGGTATTGAACGAGCTCATTGGCAGTTTTTACATATCTGGTAATTTTTTGCATGGTGTTATTCACTGTCAAAGATGCAAAGAAAAATCATAATTCATATTCTCCTTTGTTTCATCACAATTTAAGCAAGCCTAGTAATATACACAATATTTCTGACACTGGAAATACATTAACTGAGGTCCATATATGTCCCTACCAAGAACATGCAAATGGCCTTGTAGAAGTGGAGCAATATTCCATTATAGGTATATATTTTAGGCGGATTTTCAGAAAATAGGGCTCCGGGCTTAACAGACTTTATGCCGTGTAGCCTATGCTTCTTCATCTGAAGGATCCGATTGCAGTTTCAATGCATATGTGTTGAATTATTTAAAAAAAAAACTGAATGGATCCCAACCCATGGGTTCTATGTACATCACCAGCTATCACCATTGTCCAGATAATGATGAGTCAGAAGCAGTGTTGTGCTAGTTACTGAAAAATAGTAACTCAGTTACTTTACTAGTTACTCATTTCAAAAGTAACTCCGTTACGTTACTAGTTACTTACACCCAAAAGTAATGCGTTACTGTGAAAAGTAACTATTTAGTTACTTGAAGAATACAAAAATTGCTCCCATGCCTATACTCAAAATCGGTTGATCAACTTGACAGTTTCCATTCACATCACTGAACTCTGCTAAGCAATGTGGTCTAGAGATACAAACACAAATCTGACACAAACACAAATGTCCCGACGTAATAAGAAATGCACCGTGCCTAATTGCTCGGGGAGGTTGAGCGCAGGCACGTTATAGGTTGCGCGCATGCACGTTTAGGTTTGCGCGCATGCACGTTTAGGTTGAGCGCATGCACGTCTAGGTTCTAGGTTGAAAATAAGTGCTTGAACAGCCTTGATATCTGTCGCCGGAGCGTTTCATTATAATAAACCGTCTTGCAACATTGTTTAAGATATCAATCGTGCATTGCAACGTTAGAATAGTTAGGATATCAATTGTGCATGAAAGGACTATATTTATATTGTTTGATTAGTATTGATGAGATTCGTTGATCAACTTGAGTTTCCATTCATTTACATTCACATCACTGCACTCACCTCACCAGTGTCTGTCGAGATGTAACGTTATTCCAGCAGCAACATTTTCTTTATCTCATTTCCATGTTGTACTGTATATTCTCTCTCCAAGTAGTTGGAAATAGTTTTCCGTCCCATTTGCTGTGTGTCGCCTCGTATCATTCTACGCGGGTGGCGAGTGGATTTGGATGAGTCCTGGTAGTTAACGTTAACTTAGACTCCAGTATCTTTGAGCCAAAACACAAATGACATAACTAAAACGTTATTTTCTTTTCGCTCGACAAAAGAGAAATACGCGAGGGCGCTGGGCGCTGCCATTATCAGGAATAGTAAACAAAACACGCCCCCAGCACAGCATTTCCCCGCAGCCAGAGAGGATATGAGGATAATAATAATAATAATAATAATAATAATAATAATAATAATAATAATAATAATAATAATAATAATAATAATAATCACTACCGCTCGCTATCAATCTACGCCGTATATAACGCAAATAACGCAGTGACGAACCATTCAGTAACGTAAGTAGCATTACTGAATTTCAAAAGTAATGCGTTAGAGTACTAGAACTCGCCAAAAGTAACTTCGTTACTGTAACGCGTTAGTCCCAACACTGGTCAGAAGTTACATATCCATAGAGGCTCCATTCGAAACTGAACTAATCCCAGTTGCCATGAAACTACTCAGCGGCTCAGGATGATTTAGGCCATGTCCAGACTAAAACGATTTCGGTCGTATCAGGCAAAGTATTAGATCGTTTGCACCTTTCAGCCACACAGAACTGCGTTCTGGCAGCCTGAAGACACTACTTTCTGATACCAGCTCCCAGAGTGCGCAATTCTGAAGACGCCTGAAGACGCCCCCCATTGCATCACCATCTTTACAAGCGATACGCGCCTTCTCCTGAAGCGATGACGCGATAGCCCACCTCTCCCTTACCCCGCATGTGAAAACATCACAACAACAATGGCATGTACAGAGTAGTTGCGTGTTACAGAAGCTATTGAGCTTGATCGGGCTTTTACAGCTAAATGTACTGCGCCTGTACTACCACCGTTGACAACAGATTGACATCTCCCTTAATCCGCATGCAAAACCCAGCCAACAAAAAAAGAGACATGATACATATGTCTTATATGTTCAGATATGTCCTGGCTGCGTGAATACTTTCGGCAACCCACTTGTCCTTCCGCATTGCTCTGATTGGCCGAGCGCGCGCATGCGCATGAGCCGCGACGCGCTCCTCAGCCAGCTCCTCAGCCTCGCTCCGCTTAAGCAATTTATACAAATGGAAGTATTGATTACGCCGTAACGAATCATTAAAAAAATATACCCTTAACTGGAATATGTTGTGCCTTTACACATAGTTGGATTATGTAATTGGTTTGTCATGACAAACCAATAAAAAATCGCGAATTACAACAACAACACACAGTAACTACATCACTGCTGCACCAACCTGGAATATATAACAATCAAGTGTCGTCCTTTCTTCCTTCCGAGAGAGTTAACGGCGATCATCCTTGTAGGAGTGTACATTCCACTTCACGATGAGGTAAACAAACTCCAAGCCGCGAACGTTAACGCCGCCATTGTAGTAGTGGGTGATTTCAATAGTGCCAATCTGAGAAAGGTTTTGCCTGACTTCTATCAGCATGTGACTTGTAACACCAGAGGCGGTAACATTTTAGATCACTGTTACTCGCAATTCAAGGGTGGATACAAGGCTCATTCTGCTAGTGGCTTTGGGAAGTCTGATCATGCGGCCATATTTCTTTCTCCAAAGTACAAACAAAGAATCAAGAGCACTCCTGTAGTCTCGCGAGAGGTGCAGAAATGGGATTTGACGTCAGAGGAGACGCTCCAGGCTGCGTTTGAGTGCACAGACTGGAGCGTGTTCCGAGACACAGATAACATTAATGTCTACACGGAGACAGTGCTGGACTATGTTCGTACTTTGGTGGAAGAAACAATCCCCACTACCACAATTAGAGTTTACCCAAATCAAAAACCCTGGGTAGACAAATCCGTCCGTGAAGCGCTGAAAGCGCGCACCAAAGCATACAACGACGGCCTGGTGGCAGGCAACATGAATGACCACAAGGTGGCACGATACAACGTAAGGAGGACAGTGACAGAGGCCAAACGGCGCTACAGAGATAAAATTGAACTCCAGTTTGAACAGGCTGACTCCAGAGCTATGTGGCAGGGGCTCAAAACGATGACAGACTACAAAGGCACCTCCCTCAAACTGAACAGTGACATCTCCTTAGCAAATGACCTCAATACCTTCTATGCGAGGTTTGATGCTGGTAATAACAACACCAGCCCACAAGCCACGGCAATGGGGGGGGGGGGGTCTGCTGCTGATGGAGACTCAGTGTTCAGGGTAACAGAGCATGAGGTGAGGCGGACCTTTAAAAAAGTGAATATCAGGAAGGCAGCAGGACCGGACAGCATCCCTGGCCGCATCCTAAAAGTCTGTGCCGACCAACTGGCCCCGGTATTCACTGACATATTTAACCTCTCCTTAGAACAGGCTGTCATCCCCACCTGCCTGAAGAAGTCCACTATTATCCCTGTACCCAAAAAATCCAAGCCTGCTTGCCTCAACGACTACCGCCCTGTAGCTCTCACCTCCATAGCCATGAAGTGCTTTGAGAAGCTAGTAAAGGGCTACATCTGCTCCTCCCTCCCCATCAAGTTTCAAGTTTCTTTAATAGTTGTCATACAGAAGTACAGAATACTTTCATACAAAATGCTTCTTACTGTTACGCTCCAGAGACTGTGCTAGACAAGATAGTATCAAATAACATAGTATAGCATGTAATTTAGAAGTAGAAAAGTAGAAAATGAGGTCACAGTGTTCAGTATAGACATATGTACAATGTTCGATGCAGAATAGACGTAACTGAGTTACCATATAATATACAATACTATGCAGTGTACTAATGTACAGTACTATATAGTGCAAAGCAGAAATGGGATGAGGTACAATTTAGGTACAATTTACAGTAAGGTGTACGAGTTGTAGTGCAATCCTTCATCAATAAATATAAAGTGTGGGGAGTGGGTGCTACAGTGTGTTTGTTTAAAGTGAGTGTGTGCTATAAAGTGTGTGGGGTGGGTGCTACAGTGTGTTTGTTTAAAGTGAGTGTGTGCGTGTGGATGTGTGTGCTATGTGCGTTTGATGGTTGTTGTTGTGTAGTGTTCATTGTTCGTTTAGCAGCCTGATGGCCTGGGGATAGAAGCTTCTTCTGAGTCTTTCTGTGCTCGCCTTGAGACTCCGGTATCGCTTGCCTGACCGCAGCAGTTCAAAGAGGCAGTTGTTCGGGTGACTGGAGTCTTTAATGATTCTCTTAGCCTTGCCCCTGCAACGCTTGTTGTAAATGTTCTGGAGGGTGGGGAGCCCCCCTCCAATTGTGCGTTCGGCTGAACGTGTCACTCTTTGTAGTCTGCTTCGGTCTTGTGCAGTGCTATTCCCAAACCAGGAGGTGATGTTGCCAGTCAGGATGCTCTCTATTGTACATGAGTAGAAGTTCTTAAGGATCTTCTGACTGACTTGGAACTTCCTTAGGCGCCTGAGGAAGTAGAGGCGTTGTCGTGCCTTCTTCACAACACTGTCAATGTGTGTGGTCCATGTCAAGTCCTCGGATATGTAGGCTCCGAGGTACTTAAAGCTGTTGACTCTCTCAACCGGTGCCCCGTCGATGCTGAGGGGGCTGTAGTCCTTGACCCCCGACCTCCTGAAGTCCACAATCATCTCCTTTGTTTTGCTGACGTTCAGGGAGAGGCTGTTTTCCTGGCACCATCCCGCCAGGACCTTGACCTCTTCCAGGTAGGCCCTCTCGTCGTTGGCAGAGATCAGGCCCACCACCACTGTGTCGTCAGCAAATTTGATGATTGTATTGCTACTCCGCTGAGCCACACAGTCGTGTGTGTACAGGGAGTAGAGGAGGGGACTCAGAACACAGCCCTGGGGGGCCCCTATGTTGAGGGTGATGGATGAGGAGGTGCAGTTGCCTGCTCTCACCACCTGGGGTCTGCCCGTCAGGAAGTCCAGGACCCACTGGCAGAGGTCATAGTTCAAGCCCAGGTCCCTGAGCTTGGCTATGAGTATGGAGGGGACTATGGTATTGAATGCCGAGCTGTAGTCGATGAATAGCATTCTCACATAGTTCCCCTGCCTCTTGTCCAGGTGTGATGCTGCTGTGTGCAGCACATGGGCTATGGCGTCCTCCGTGGACCTGTTGGGGCGGTATGCAAATTGCAGGGGGTCCATGTCAACATGGACCCCATGCAATTTGCATACTGCCCCAACAGGTCCACGGAGGACGCCATAGCCCATGTGCTGCACACAGCAGCATCACACCTGGACAAGAGGAAGGGGAACTATGTTGAAGCCTTCTTTTTCTGAATCAGTTTCTTTCTTTCTTTTCTGACCTAGTCCTGTGTTTGGGCATGCCTGGGCGTGTCTGGCCTGGCAGTGTTATTTAAGCCCCAGTTTCATCCTAGTCTTTGCCAGAGGTGTTTGCACTCTCCAGCTCTCAAGCTAGCATAGTTGAATCCTTCTTTTTGACCATTATCTGATTTCTAAAGTGATGAGTGAATTCAGTGCCCAGATCTGTCCCATTTGTAAATTGGAAGATGGAAGTGATTTTGTTGAGATTCGTCAGAAAGGTGCTGATGGGATCAATAAAGCTAGTGTTAAAAGAGGTGACACTGTTCATGTGACTGCTGGCATGAAAGTACATTCAGAATGCCGCAAAATGTACATACATAGCCGAGATATTGATTTACATTTACAGAGGAAACAGAGCGGTGAATCAAGTACCACTAATAAAAGGACTAGTACTAGGCAGTCTGAAGCTCTATTCAATAGCCAAACTGATTGCCTTTTCTGCGGCACAAATGTTCATGAAGGAGGTGCCGACTACAGTTACGTGAAAACAGACAACTTTGCAAAGTCTATATTGCAAAGCTGTGATAAACGAAATGATGAGTGGTCATTCAAAGTCAAAGGTAGAATTGAATACTATAATAGTGATCTACATGCTGCAGACTGTGTGTATCATAATGCTTGTAGCACACATTTCCGGTGTGACCGTGATGTTCCCATGGAATTTCAGCCTGATTGTAATCCAAAGCGGAGAAAGTCTGGAAGGCCAAAGAATGAGGACCAAGAACAAGCCTTCTCAAAAATGTGTGCTTACTTTGAAACGAATGATGATGGACAGCTGACCGTTTCTGCACTTAGGTGTAAAATGCAAGAGTATTTGTCTAAGGCCGATTCCATCCCATATAGTAATCAATACCTAAAAACATTGCTGATGCAACGATATGCAAATAGCATATTTATTGCAGAAGGAGATGGCTTGGATTGTATTGTTACAATAAGAGAGAAAACATCAGACATACTCAGATCCTACTATAACAACACAAAACAAAACAGTGATGAAGAGTCTGAGAAGAGACACTTACTTGAAACAGCTGCAAAACTCATAAAAAGTGACATAATGACTAATGTTCCACCTGTTAATGAGTACCCGACTACAGAGACACTAAAACTACAGAATGCCCTTGATTATATTCCACAATCACTCCACATTGTGTTAAAAGCTTTGTTTGTTGGTAAAGAGACAGAGCAGAAAATTGCTAGTATTGGCCACGCAATCATACAGGCAGTCCGACCACGAGCTGTCCTTGCCCCTTTGCAAATTGGCCTAGCAGTGCAAATGCACCACTTAAACCGGTCTCGGTTCATTGTAGATATGCTGAATAAGATGGGATTCTGCTCTTCCTATTCTGAACTGCAGAGGTTTGAAATGAATGCTGCAAATTGTACTGCACCAAACATGCTTGGTAAGGATATTGATGTGTTGAACACGACCGTCTTATTTGCTGCAGACAATGTAGATCATAATATTCTAACAATTGATGGGAAAGGGACATTTCATGGGATGGGCATGATAGCTGCCTTGACACCAGGACAGAAGACAGACCAAAGGATTCCGAGGTTCAGAATTAATGAACTGAATATTGTGCAGAGGTCAAAAGTTGTGATAATAGATTATCACTTTGCCAAACACTTTTGCAGAGACACCACATTTAAAGAACTTCCAAGACTGACAGAATGTAACAAGATGGTTGATCTGCTTTGGGAGTTATCGTTCAATTTCAAACAGCCTGCACCTGGTTGGCAGGGGATGATGCACATTATTCATAAGGGAGATGAACATCCAGGGCAGTCTTCAGTGAGATACTTACCAATGATAGACATGTACTCCGGAGACAAAACATGCATTCTGTCAACACTGGAGTTCATTTGTGGTCTGGCATCCAAACACCACCTTGCCCCAGTAGTTACATTTGACCAACCCCTATATTGGAAAGCAGCAGAGATAATCCTAGATTCACCACAGTGCAGTCACCTCAAGTCCTTTGTCCTGCTCCTAGGAGGATTTCACACATTTATGAATTTGCTAGGAGCAATTGGTACACTGATGGACGGTACAGGACTTAAGGACATTCTAGGGGTAGTCTATGGGGAGAACTCAGTAGCCCATATGATGACAGGCAAATCAGTTCAGAGAGCATTCCGTGGCCATCTTCTGGTTGACAAATGTCTTAACCGCATGATAATATCAGAAATGGTAGATGATAGTCATGAATTTGCAGCAATGGTTGAACAGTCTGAAGCAATGTATGCCTCAATAGTTAAGGGTGAAATGCCATTGGAAACAGTGTTCACATCAGAGACCCTCATTACAATAAATGAAGAGCTGGGAAAAAGGAAGATGGAACTGTGTGCTAGATCCAAAACTAGTCAGTTGTGGCTAAATTACCAACACATGTTAGAAGTTGCTAGGTCACTGATAACAGCAGATCGCACAGGTTCCTGGCTTTTGCACATACGCGCTGTTTCTGAATGCATGCCGATATTCGCTGCGGCTGGGCATTACAATTACTTGAAATCGGCACACTTTTATGTCCAAGACATGAGTCAGCTTCACATCAACCACCCAGATGTCTTCAGACAATTTGAAAAGGGTTTTCATGTTATCCGTCGCAGCAGCCAATCATGGGCAGGCCTCAGCTCAGATCTTGTAATCGAAACAACATTGATGAGGTCATTGAAGACTACAGGAGGGATGACACATGGAAGTGGAATGACCGACAATCAGAGATCCCTTTGGACAATGTCAAAGGGCATAACATCAGAGTATAACACCGCAATGCAGGAGTTCTCAAACCAGACATACACAACATCAGAACAGCACAAGGATTCAACAGAGGCAAGGATGAAAAGGGATGCTGCTGACCTGGAGAAGATCACTTCAAAACTTGCTATATGTTCACCTTTCTCTCCAGACTCTTCTTTAAGGAATGTTGTTACAGGTGTTGTCGCTGAGGATGGAGTGAACGTGCATGATTATGACTCTGTTGGACGCAACATCATGCACAAAATGATCGGACAGCCGGCATTCACATTTTCATTTAGTAGAAAGGATAAAGCCATAACCCTTGGACAAAAATCGTCTATCAAGGTTGCTCCTGATCGAATCATTGATTCTGCACTTCTTTTTCAACGTTTCCTTATTGTCTCCCAAACTGGAGAGCTGTCATTGGAGGAGGTTATGCGTTACGAACTCAGTCCTTTCCCTCCTGCCCTCTTTGAAGCCGGAAACTCATGCAAGTGATGCAATCCTAGATTCTGTACCAGAAACGGAGCATTATGTTCTTGATGGTGGTTCACTCCTTCACCGAATACAATGGAAGCACGGACAAAGCTATGGTAAAATTGCACAGTCATATGCAGACTTCACCATCCAACATTATGGCTCAGCTACAACCATTGTGTTTGATGGCTATGAGGATGGGCCATCCATTAAAGACAACACACAAAGAAGAGGAAACAATATTCATCCCATTGTCAACTTCACTGCTGAGACAGAGTTCTCAGGTAAGAAGGAGGAGTTCCTGTCAAGAGATCTGAATAAACAGAAACTGATCCACATGATAAGTGATGAACTGAAAGAACGGGATTGCACTGTGGTCAATTCACTTGGAGATGCTGATGTAGACATAGTAAGGGCCGCAGTGGGATAATCTCTTCTTCACACCACGACACTGATTGGAGAAGATACTGATCTTCTTTACTATGCACAGAGAGATAGAAAGGGCCTTTATTTCAGATCAGACAAGTCGAAAGCTGATGGCAGTTTTAAAGTGTATGCCATAAACCATTTGAAAGAAGTACTCGGACAGGATGTGTGTTCTCAGTTGCTGTTCATCCATGCTGTGACTGGCTGTGACACAACTTCCCGGATCTTCGGAGTTGGCAAAAATACAGCATTCCAAAAACTTGTAAAAGGGGATCCTGTCCTTCAGGCTTGTGCCAATGCATTCACTGTACCAAACCAGACAACAGATGTGATCGATGACCTTGGGTGCCAAGCAATGGCTGTCTTTTTTGGTGGAAAGTGCACAGATTCGCTTGCAAAAATGAGATATAACATTTTCAGCAAGAAGGTTGTCTCAGCTTCATCAACGGTAACGCCTGAACGTCTACCACCAACTGAATCTGCTACCAAATTCCACTGTCGTAGAGCATACTACCAAGTCATGGTCTGGATGGGAACAGATGATGGTATAGATGCTCTAGACTGGGGCTGGAACCTGCAGGACAATAGATTTGTCCCACTCATGTCAACAATGAATGCTGCTCCAGACAGTCTCTTGAAGGTCATTCATTGTAACTGTACCACTGCCTGCAAGACACTTCGCTGCTCATGCAGAAAATATGGACTACCTTGTACTACTGTCTGTGGACCATGTCAACTTCATGAATGTGACAATCCACATAACAAGTTTCTCCCAGAGGATCCTGAAGATGATGATGAGTAGGCCTAAAGACCACAATAAGTGGGTCATTTATTTTGTGTTCAACACCAAAGCCAGCTTTCTAGGTTGAATATAATAACCAATTTTAATTTTAGCCAAAATAAGCTACAGGCAGCCATTTTGATGATGCAAATGATGCATTCCTAGCAGATATATTTAGCTAGATATTTTGCTCGTTATTAATGTATAGAGGTGCCAGAATCAGTTTATAAATCCTTTAGAAATGTTTTCCCATTTGAGATACAGGCATTCTAAGCTCCCAGTCGTCATTTTGGACACCATTTTGAAAATTAAGCCTCTTCGGAAGGTGTATTTCCCTAAAACTTTAGTATGTTCCTAAGTATGTCTAGGGGTACTTTGGGTACCAGAATCAAATGACAAAATCATTTATATAATTTTTATATTGACATATATATAGCCATTTTAAGCTTGGCCAGCCGCAATTTTGGACGCCATCTTGAAAATGAAGCCTTTCTGGAAGGTGTATTTTCCTAGATTTTTAGTATGTTAGTGAGCATGCCCAGATGTACCAGAATCAGTTGAGAAATCCTTTGCACCATTTTCTTAATTTGAGATATAGCCATTTTAATCGCCCCGGCGCCATCTGGGACGCCATCTTGGAAATGACGGCTTTCGGAGGGGTCGATTTTGGTCGACTTTTAGTATGTTATTTAAAAACCTTTTGTATAAATTTTTTTGGGGTTAAACCATATATTCACTCGCCTATTGGTCCCTTCACCAAGGTACTAATATTACAACTGGAGTTGGTCCCTTGACCAAGGTACTGGTATTATAACTGGAGTTGGTCCCTTGACCAAGGTACTGGTATTACAACTGGAGTTAGCCTCTTGTCAAAGGTAGGTATTATAACTGGAGTTGGTCCCTTGACCAAGGTACTGGCATTACAACTGGAGTTGGTCCCTTGACCAAGGTACTGGTATTACAACTGGAGTTAGCCTCTTGACAAAGGTACTGGCATTACAACTGGAGTTGGTCCCTTGACCAAGGTACTGGTATTACAACTGGAGTTAGCCTCTTGACAAAGGTACTGGCATTACAACTGGAGTTGGTCACTTCCGGGCTGCGTTTTCACCGATCAACCAATACATTGTTGGAAAGTTGAACTTGCCGCCTTTCGATCGTCACCCCACTCAACCTATTGCGTGCCTCCAGTCTGGAGTTACAAGACGAAACATCCGACGAGCGTCATTTGACAAGCCATTTGGACAAGTGACCACATCCTGTTTGCCCCTGTCCTGAGTGCACCAATGACCCCTGACGGTGATTATTGACCGCCTTTTTAGCCAAGGAGCGTCTGCTCCGAAAGCAATCCCAGTCGAGCGCTGAGAGTGGGGGAAGGTGACACAAGAAGATGAAGAAGTCCATTGTTTTGACAAGAGCCTCTGAATGAATGGGAGTGGACGGCCATTTTGGATAATCATGCAGAATTCTTACCGGTACACACATTACAAAAACCGTGGTACAGAGATCAGTGAGATGACAACTTTAGATTAGATTAGATTCAAATGTATTGTCATCATGCAGCACAGGTACAGTAGAACAAAAAGAGGTTCGGCATCCAAATGTAACAGTAAAGTGCAACAGCAATTTACAATGTACAGGTGATTAAACAGGGTATAAAATATATAAATGAGTACTACTGGGTGCAGTGCTAATAAGATGTATGCGAGTTGTAATACCAATATGTACAGCGATACAGGTAAAAAGACAGTATGATAGTGTCGCAGGCTTCTCTCTCGAACTCCTTGGAAACTCACACAAACACAGGCGTAGTCAGTAGGATTTGTTGGTGTTTTCTTTTTACTTGCCGGCCTCCCAAGGTACAGAGGTGATATTTATTTACAAGTGAAAACAACATAAAACAAAATACATTATACTTACTATTTCTAACAAAATTGGAAAAAGAGAAAACAAAGAAAACAAAATACACTATACTTACTACATATACCTACACAACGTTTCAATATTCAAATATACTATACTTCTGCTACAAGCAATAATAATAATAATACGTTTTTCAAGAGGATTCCCGTTACCTTCACTGTAACTGAGCCAACTGAAGACTGACTTCCTCTGGGACTTTCCGTATTCCGTATGAGTTATTACAATATAAATACGTACCTGTACTTATGTTCAGGATATAAGCTGTGCAAATGCATAAAAGCGCATAAAACATGACAATGAATGACCGGTATAATAAACAAAGACATTTGACACACGTACCTTGTATTTCCTCAAAGAGAACAGACAGCGAGGAAGGGAAAGTGAGGGGATTTTTAAAGGGGATGCAGCCCTATGTTACTCTATTTCATTTGCACTAAAAGTGATTTCCCTTTTTTGCATTAGTAACTTCAGAATGTTATCTTTCAAAAGAGACCAGGCTTATGTATGTGCTATAACTATAAAGTATAAAACTAAGCTTTTAAGAAAAGTATGCAGTCCTCAAGTTCAAGTAAAAAAAAAGAAATGGCCACTTTTCTTCCTGCTTGTTAAGAGGTTAATGGATTGGTGGGCTGGATAGGCAGAACCGTGGGAATAGGGGGCAGGCCTGGGTATGAGGAAACAAAGGGGTGCACGTCACAGTGTGGGCTTCCTCCAGATATTACTATATAATACTTAAATGACCATCCATAACTACAATCACAAGCTACTGCAAAATGTACTTATTAAACTAGTAAATAATAATAATAATAATAAATCAAATTTGTATAGCCTTTCAAGAAACTCAAGGTTGCTTCACAGTCAAGAGGGCTAGGGAAAAGGGGCAATAAGGGAAAAAGGGGGGGGGGGGTGAGGGGCAGGTAGAGGGATAATGAAACCTAAATCTAATCTAAACTAACTAGTGGGGAAAGCCTTGGTGAAGAGGTGTGTTTTGAGAGCTGTTTTGAAGGTGTCCAGGGTTGGGCCTGAAGGTGTCCAGGGTTGGGGCTGAAGGTGTCCAGGGTTGGGCCTGAAGGTGTCCAGGGTTGGGCCTGAAGGTGTCCAGGGTTGGGCCTGAAGGTGTCCAGGGTTGGGCCTGAAGGTGTCCAGGGTTGGGGCTGAAGGTGCCCAGGGTTGGGGCTGAAGGTGTCCAGGGTTGGGGCATTGCGGATTTTGGGGGGGAGAGAGTTCCAGAGGGTAGGGGTCCGGGGCCACCACACTGAAGGCTCTGTCACAGAAAGTCTGCAACCTGGTGCGAGGGATGGAGAGGAGACCCAGATCAGAGAATCGTAGGTTCCGGGATGGAGTGGTGCTGGTAGTGAGTACATGTAGTGAGACTACTCCATAGACGACACAGAGCACTTCTCTGACTCCGCGGTCAGCAGTTAGAAAACAGAAGGATGACACCGGGCAGCATCTCCCAGCAGGCTGTGACCTTTAAAGGTGTGTGAGATGCTGGAACCACAGAGGGAGGAACAGGTGTTGCAGCGGGTGCCATCTTCTCACTGTGTGAACTGACATTCTGGTGGGCCCTTTATCGGGTTCACCACGCACACATGCACGCATGCACACACACACGTACACACACACACACACACTTCTTTCTAATTAGCAAACAGCACTTGATGATATGGAGTGACTCAGTGTGCTGGGGGAGGACTACCTGACTCATCTCAAACCAGCTCCACTGCCAAAAATCCACAACCTCCTCCTAGCGTTTCCCCTCCAGCCCAACACAACACGACACGACACAACACAACACAACATGACACAACACGACACGACACAACACGACACGACACAACACGACACAACACGACACAACATGACACAACACAACACAACACGACACGACACGACACAACACAACATGACACAACACGACACGACACAACACGACACGACACAACATGACACAACATGACACAACACGACACAACACAACACAACACAACACGACACAACACGACACGACACAACATGACACAACATGACACAACACGACACAACATGACACAACATGACACAACACGACACAACATGACACAACATGACACAACACAACACGACACGACACAACACGACACAACACGACACGACACAACACGACACAACATGACACAACATGACACAACACAACACGACACAACATGACACAACACAACACAACACGACACAACATGACACAACACGACACGACACAACATGACACAACACAACACGACACAACATGACACAACACAACACAACACGACACAACATGACACAACACGACACGACACGACACAACATGACACAACACAACACGACACAACATGACACAACACAACACAACACGACACAACACGACACGACACAACACGACACAACATGACACAACATGACACAACACAACACGACACAACATGACACAACACAACACGACACGACATGACACGACACGACACGACACGACACAACACGACACGACACGACACGACACGACACGACACAACACGACACGACACAACATGACACAACACAACACGACACAACACAACACAACATGACACAACACGACACAACACAACACAACACGACACGACACGACACGACACAACACAACATGACACAACATGACACAACATGACACAACATGACACAACATGACACAACACGACACAACACAACACAACATGACACAACATGACACAACATGACACAACACGACACGACACAACACAACACAACATGACACAACACAACACGACACGACACAACACAACACAACACGACACAACACGACACAACACAACACAACACGACACAACACGACACGACACAACACAACACAACACAACATGACACGACACAACACGACACGACACGACACAACACAACATGACACGACACAACACGACACGACACAACACAACACAACACAACACAACACAACACGACACAACACAACACAACACAACACAACACAACACGACACAACACAACACAACACGACACGACACGACACGACACGACACAACACAACACAACACAACACAACACGACACAACACAACACAACACGACACAACACAACACAACACGACACGACACAACACGACACGACACGACACGACACAACACAACACGACACAACACAACACAACACGACACGACACAACACGACACAACACAACACGACACGACACAACACAACACAACACAACACGACACAACACAACACAACACGACACGACACAACACGACACGACACAACACAACACAACACGACACAACACAACACAACACAACACAACACGACACGACACAACACGACACAACACGACACGACACAACACAACACAACACGACACGACACAACACAACACAACACGACACAACACAACATGACACGACACGACACAACACGACACAACACGACACAACACAACACAACACGACACGACACGACACGACACAACACAACACAACACAACACAACACAACACAACACAACACGACACGACACAACACAACACAACACGACACAACACAACATGACACGACACGACACAACACGACACAACACAACACAACACAACATGACACGACACGACACGACACAACACGACACAACACAACACAACACAACATGACACGACACAACACAACACAACACAACACGACACAACACAACACAACACAACACAACACAACACAACATGACACGACACAACACGACACAACACAACACAACACAACATGACACGACACGACACAACACGACACAACACAACACAACACAACATGACACGACACAACACAACACAACACAACACGACACAACACAACACAACACAACACGACACGACACGACACAACACGACACGACATGACACAACATGACACAACACAACACAACACAACACAACACGACACAACACGACACAACACAACACGACACAACACAACACAACACAACACAACACGACACAACACAACACGACACAACACAACACAACACAACACAACACGACACAACACGACACAACACGACACAACACAACACGACACAACACGACACAACACAACATGACACAACACAACACAACACGACACAACATGACACAACACGACACAACACAACATGACACGACACAACATGACACAACACAACACGACACAACACAACACAACATGACACAACACAACACAACATGACACAACACAACACGACACAACACAACATGACACAACACAACATGACACAACACAACACAACACAACACAACACAACATGACACAACACAACATGACACAACACGACACAACACAACATGACACAATACAACATGACACAACACGACACAACACAACACAACACAACACAACATGACACAACACAACACAACATGACACGACACAACACAACATGACACAACACAACACAACACAACATGACACAACACAACACAACACAACATGACACAACACAACATGACACAACACAACACGACACAACACGACACAACACAACATGACACAACACAACACAACATGACACAACACGACACAACACGACACAACACAACACGACACAACACAACATGACACGACACAACACAACACAACATGACACAACACAACACGACACAACACAACATGACACGACACAACACAACATGACACAACACAACACAACACAACATGACACAACACAACATGACACAACACAACACAACACAACACAACACAACATGACACAACACAACATGACACAACACAACACAACACAACACAACATGACACAACATGACACAACACAACATGACACAACACAACATGACACGACACGACACGACACAACACGACACAACACAACATGACACAACACAACACAACACAACACGACACAACACGACACAACACAACACAACACAACACGACACAACACAACACGACACAACACAACACGACACGACACAACACAACACGACACAACACAACACAACACGACATGACACAACACAACACGACACGACACAACACAACACAACACAACACAACACAACACAACACGACACAACACAACACAACACAACACAACATGACACAACACAACACAACACAACACGACACAACACGACACAACACGACACGACACAACACGACACAACACAACACGACACGACATGACACAACACGACACAACACAACACGACACAACACGACACAACACGACACAACACAACACGACACGACACAACACGACACAACACAACACAACACGACACAACACAACACAACACGACACGACACAACACGACACAACACAACACAACACAACACAACACAACATGACACAACACAACACGACACGACACAACACAACACAACACAACACAACATGACACAACACAACACGACACGACACGACACAACACAACACGACACAACACAACACAACACAACACAACATGACACAACACAACACGACACGACACAACACAACACAACACAACACGACACGACACGACACGACACGACACAACACAACACAACACAACACGACACAACATGACACAACACGACACGACACAACACAACACGACACAACACAACACAACACAACACAACATGACACAACACAACACAACACAACACAACACGACACAACACAACACGACACGACACAACACGACACAACATGACACAACACGACACGACACAACACAACACGACACAACACGACACAACACGACACAACACAACACGACACGACACGACACGACACGACACAACACAACATGACACAACACAACACAACACGACACGACACAACATGACACAACACGACACGACACGACACAACATGACACGACACGACACGACACAACATGACACAACACAACACAACACAACACGACACAACACAACACAATACAACACGACACAACACAACACAACACAACACAACACAACACAACACAACACAACACAACACGACACGACACAACACAACACAACACAACACAACACAACACGACACGACACAACACAACACAACACGACACAACACAACACAACACGACACGACACAACACAACACAACACAACACAACACAACACGACACGACACAACACAACACAACACGACACGACACAACACGACACAACACAACACAACACGACACGACACGACACGACACAACACAACACGACACGACACAACACGACACGACACGACACAACACAACACAACATGACACAACACGACACGACACAACACAACACAACACAACATGACACAACACGACACGACACAACACAACACAACATGACACAACATGACACAACACGACACGACACGACACAACACGACACAACACAACACAACACGACACAACACGACACGACACAACACGACACGACACAACACAACACAACACGACACGACACAACACGACACGACACGACACAACACGACACGACACGACACAACACAACACAACATGACACGACACAACACGACACGACACAACACAACACAACACAACACAACACAACACGACACAACACAACACAACACAACACAACACAACACGACACAACACAACACGACACGACACGACACAACACGACACAACACAACACAACACAACACAACACAACACGACACAACACAACACAACACGACACAACACGACACGACACAACACAACACAACACGACACAACACAACACAACACGACACGACACGACACAACACGACACAACACAACACAACACAACACAACACAACACGACACAACACAACACAACACGACACAACACGACACGACACAACACGACACAACACAACACGACACGACACAACACAACACAACACAACACGACACAACACAACACAACACGACACGACACAACACGACACGACACAACACAACACAACACGACACAACACAACACAACACAACACGACACGACACAACACGACACAACACGACACGACACAACACAACACAACACGACACGACACAACACAACACAACACGACACAACACAACATGACACGACACGACACAACACGACACAACACAACATAACACGACACGACACAACACAACACAACACGACACAACACAACACAACACGACACGACACAACACGACACGACACAACACAACACAACACGACACAACACAACATGACACGACACGACACAACACGACACAACACAACACAACACAACACAACACGACACGACACAACACGACACAACACGACACGACACAACACAACACAACACGACACGACACAACACAACACAACACGACACAACACAACATGACACGACACGACACAACACGACACAACACAACACAACACAACATGACACGACACGACACAACACAACACGACACAACACAACACAACACAACACAACACGACACAACACGACACGACACAACACAACACGACACAACACAACACAACACAACACAACACAACACAACATGACACGACACGACACAACACGACACAACACAACACAACACAACATGACACGACACAACACAACACAACACAACACGACACAACACAACACAACACAACACAACACAACACAACATGACACGACACAACACGACACAACACAACACAACACAACATGACACGACACAACACGACACAACACAACACAACACAACATGACACGACACAACACAACACAACACAACACGACACAACACAACACAACACAACACGACACGACACAACACAACACGACACAACACGACACGACACAACACAACACAACACAACACGACACAACACGACACAACACAACACGACACAACACAACACAACACAACACAACACGACACAACACAACACGACACAACACAACACAACACAACACAACACGACACAACACGACACAACACGACACAACACAACACGACACAACACGACACAACACAACATGACACAACACAACACAACACGACACAACATGACACAACACGACACAACACAACATGACACAACACAACACAACACAACACGACACAACACAACACGACACAACACAACATGACACAACACAACACGACACAACACAACACGACACGACACGACACGACATGACACAACACAACACAACATGACACAACACAACACGACACAACACAACATGACACAACACAACATGACACAACACAACACAACACAACACAACACAACATGACACAACACAACATGACACAACACGACACAACACAACACAACACAACATGACACAATACAACATGACACAACACGACATGACACAACACAACACAACATGACACAACACAACACAACATGACACAACACAACACAACATGACACGACACAACACAACATGACACAACACAACACAACACAACATGACACAACACAACACAACACAACATGACACAACACAACATGACACAACACGACACAACACAACATGACACAACACAACACAACATGACACAACACGACACAACACGACACAACACAACATGACACAACACAACACGACACAACACAACATGACACGACACAACACAACATGACACAACACAACACAACACAACATGACACAACACAACATGACACAACACAACACAACACAACACAACACAACATGACACAACACAACATGACACAACACAACACAACACAACACAACATGACACAACATGACACAACACAACATGACACAACACAACATGACACGACACGACACGACACAACACGACACAACACAACATGACACAACACAACACAACACAACACGACACAACACAACATGACACAACACAACACAACACAACACGACACAACACGACACAACACAACACAACACAACACGACACAACACAACACGACACAACACAACACGACACGACACAACACAACACGACACAACACAACACAACACGACATGACACAACACAACACGACACAACACAACACAACACAACACAACATGACACAACACAACACAACACAACACGACACAACACGACACGACACGACACAACACGACACAACACAACACAACACGACACGACACAACACAACACAACACAACACAACACGACACAACACAACACGACACAACACGACACAACACGACACAACACAACACAACACAACACAACATGACACAACACAACACGACACGACACAACACAACACAACACAACACAACATGACACAACACAACACGACACGACACAACACAACACAACATGACACAACACAACACAACACAACACAACACAACACAACACAACACGACACGACACAACACGACACAACATGACACAACACGACACGACACAACACAACACGACACAACACAACACAACACAACACAACATGACACAACACAACACGACACGACACGACACGACACGACACAACACAACACAACACGACACGACACGACACAACACAACACAACACAACACAACACGACACAACACAACACAACACGACACGACACGACACGACACAACACAACACGACACAACACAACACAACACAACACAACATGACACAACACAACACAACACAACACAACACGACACAACACAACACGACACGACACAACACGACACAACACGACACAACACGACACAACACAACACGACACGACACAACACAACACAACATGACACAACACAACACAACACGACACAACACAACACGACACGACACGACACAACACGACACAACATGACACGACACGACACGACACAACATGACACAACACAACACAACACAACACGACACAACACAACACAATACAACACGACACAACACGACACAACACAACACAACACAACACAACACAACACAACACAACACGACACGACACAACACAACACAACACAACACAACACAACACGACACGACACAACACAACACGACACGACACAACACAACACAACACGACACGACACAACACGACACGACACGACACGACACGACACAACACAATACCACCACCACACCACACCACACAATACAACACAACACGACACGACACAACACAACACAACACAACACGACACAACACGACACGACATGACACAACACGACACGACACGACACAACACAACACAACACAACACAACACAACACAACACGACACGACACAACACAACACAACACAACACAACACGACACAACACGACACGACACGACACAACACGACACGACACAACACGACACGACACGACACAACACGACACGACACAACACGACACAACACAACACAACACGACACAACACGACACGACATGACACAACACGACACGACACGACACAACACAACACGACACGACACAACACAACACAACACGACACAACACGACACGACATGACACAACACGACACGACATGACACAACACGACACAACACGACACAACACAACACGACACAACACGACACAACACAACACGACACGACACGACACAACACGACACGACACAACACAACACGACACAACACGACACGACACGACACGACACAACACGACACGACACAACACGACACAACACGACACGACACGACACAACACGACACGACACGACACAACACAACACAACACGACACAACATGACACGACATGACACAACACGACACAACACGACACAACACAACACAATACCACCACCACACCACACCACACAATACAACACGACACGACACAACACAACACAACACAACACGACACAACACGACACAACACAACACGACACAACACGACACAACACAACACGACACAACACGACACAACACAACACGACACAACACGACACAACACAACACGACACAACACAACACAACACGACACGACACAACACGACACGACACAACACGACACAACACGACACGACACGACACGACACAACACAACACAACACAACACGACACGACACGACACAACACAACACGACACAACATAACACGACACAACACGACACGACACAACACGACACGACACGACACAACACAACACAACACAACACAACACGACACAACATGACACAACACGACACGACACAACACAACACAACACAACACAACACAACACAACACAACACAACACAACACAACACGACACAACACGACACAACACGACACAACACAACACGACACGACACGACACAACACGACACAACACAACACAACACAACACAACACAACACAACACGACACAACATGACACAACACGACACGACACAACACGACACAACACGACACGACACGACACAACATGACACGACACAACATGACACAACATGACACAACACAACATGACACAACACAACACGACACAACACAACATGACACAACACAACACGACACAACACAACATGACACAACACAACACGACACGACACAACACAACACAACATGACACGACACGACACAACACAACACAACACGACACAACACAACATGACACAACACAACACAACACAACACAACATGACACAACACAACACAACACAACACAACATGACACGACACAACATGACACAACATGACACAACACAACATGACACAACACAACACGACACAACACAACATGACACAACACAACATGACACAACACAACACAACACGACACGACACAACACAACACAACACGACACAACACAACACGACACAACACAACACAACATGACACGACACAACACAACACAACACGACACAACACAACATGACACAACACGACACAACACGACACAACACGACACAACATGACACAACACGACACAACATGACACAACACAACATGACACAACACGACACGACACAACATGACACAACACGACACAACACAACACAACACAACACGACACGACACAACACGACACAACACAACATGACACAACACAACACGACACAACACAACACAACACAACACAACACGACACGACACGACACAACACAACACAACGCAACACAACACGACACGACACAACACAACACAACACGACACGACACGACACAACACAACGCAACACAACACGACACGACACAACACAACACAACACGACACGACACGACACAACACAACACGACACGACATGACACAACGCAACACAACATGACACGACACGACACAACACAACACGACACGACACAACACAACACAACACGACACGACACAACACAACACGACACGACACAACACAACACAACACGACACGACACAACACAACACAACACGACACGACACGACACAACACAACGCAACACAACATGACACAACACAACACGACACAACACAACATGACACAACACGACACGACACGACACAACACAACACGACACGACATGACACAACACAACACGACACGACACGACATGACACAACACAACACGACACGACATGACACAACACGACACGACACAACACAACACGACACGACACAACACAACATGACACAACATGACACAACACGACACGACACGACATGACACAACATGACACGACACGACACGACACAACATGACACAACACAACATGACACAACACAACACAACATGACACGACACAACACAACACGACACGACACAACACAACACGACACAACACAACATGACACAACACAACACAACACAACACGACACAACATGACACAACACGACACAACACAACATGACACAACACAACACAACACAACACGACACAACATGACACAACACGACACAACACAACATGACACAACACAACACAACACAACACGACACGACACGACACAACACAACACGACACAACATGACACAACACAACACAACACAACACAACACGACACAACACAACACAACATGACACAACACAACACAACACAACACAACACAACACAACACAACACGACACAACACAACACGACACGACACGACACAACACAACACGACACAACACGACACGACACAACACGACACGACACAACACAACATGACACAACATAACACGACACAACACAACACAACATGACACAACACAACACAACACGACACAACACAACACAACATGACACAACATAACACGACACAACACAACACAACATGACACAACACAACACAACACGACACAACACAACACAACATGACACAACACAACACAACACAACACAACACAACACAACACAACACGACACGACACAACACAACACAACACGACACAACACGACACGACACAACACAACACGACACGACACGACACGACACGACACAACATGACACGACACAACACGACACGACACAACACGACACAACACGACACGACACGACATAACACGACACAACACGACACGACACAACACAACACAACACAACACGACACAACATGACACAACACAACACGACACAACACAACACGACACAACACGACACGACACGACATGACACAACACAACACGACACAACACAACACGACACGACACAACACAACACAACACAACACGACACAACATGACACAACACAACACAATACAACACAATACAACACCACACCACACAATACAACACAACACAATACAATACGATACAATACAATACAAAACAATACAACACAATACCACCACCACACCACACCACACAATACAACACCACACCACACAATACAACACAACACAATACAATACGATAGAATACAATACAAAACAATACAACACAATACCACCACACCACACCACACAATACAACACAATATAATACAACCACACAAAACAACCATTTACATTTAGTCATTTAGCTGACGCTTTTATCCAAAGTGACTTACAAGTTCTGTACGACAAGTCATCAGGAAGGGCACAACTCTATCAGCTGAGAAACAATGTTCCTCAAAGTGTTGAGTGCTACAGTGTAGGTTAGTTTATTAGGAGAAGTGCATGACAGTAATGTTAGTTAGGGTAAGATTTATTTTGTATTATTATTTTTTTCATTTCAGATAATGGTTGAAGAAGTGCGTCTTTAGTCGACGGCGAAAGATTGGACGGGTTTTGGCTGTCCTAACTGGGGTGGGTAGTTCATTCCACCATTGTGGGGCAAGGACTGAGAAAAGGCAGGTTCTCCTTGATGACCCTCCCGGAGCTCGGATAGGAGTGGGTCTGAGACGGCCAACCACACAATACAACGACACGACACAATACAACCACACAATACAACGACACGACACAATACAACCACACAATACAACGACACGACACAATACAATACAACCACACAATACAACAACATGACACAATACAACCACACAATACAACCACACGACACAATACAACCACACAATACAACCACACGACACAATACAACGACATGACACAATACAACAACACAATACAGTACAGCACAGCACAGTACATCACATCACAGTACAGTACAGCCCAGTACACAGTGAGAGCTGCACTAAAAAACTGACCTGAAGAAGAGGTTCCTCTGGACACACTGACCTGAAGAAGAAGAAGAAGAAGAAGAAGAAGAAGAAGAAGAAGAAGAAGAAGAAGAAGAAGAAGAAGAAGAAGAAGAAGAAGAAGAAGAAGAAGAAGAAGAAGAAGAAGAAGAAGAAGAAGAAGAAGAAGAAGAAGAAGAAGAAGAAGAAGAAGAAGAAGAAGAAGAAGAAGAAGAAGAAGAAGAAGAAGAAGAAGAAGAAGAAGAAGAAGAAGAAGAAGAAGAAGAAGAAGAAGAAGAAGAAGAAGAAGAAGAAGAAGAAGAAGAAGAAGAAGAAGAAGAAGAAGAGGCTTTCTGTGGACACACGACCAGAGCGTCAAGCTACATCCAGCATCACAGAAGAGAGGTGGAACAGATGGAAGGCGTTACTGTCCACGGGTTTGTTTTGAACCTAACGTAACTCATGCTTCACAGAAACAACCGTTTGGCTAATGGACGCTGACATGTCCTTCCGTTATGAGAAGTTCAATCTCACTGAACAGTCAGTCAAAATGGACACAAATCTGGCAGACAAACGTGTCACATCAGTCCTGTCGAACGAACGGACACTCATCCTGGAGAAATGATTAAAGACAGACAGACAGACACAATGGAACAACCCAGTCCCTTAATCTTCATCAAAAAGGCCCAAAAAGTATTAAGTTTCGTTTCTTTTATTATATATTTTCTTCTGGGACAACGTACAAAAAAGCATTAGTCTCTGTAGAGAAAAGATGCATTGCACACTAGATTATAGCCTCCAGTCCCTGTCCTCTGTTACCGACTGTCGTTCGCAGCTTCAAACGTCATTCAAAACCCATAATTGGCTCTCGAACATAACGTGTTTACAGCGAGAGCTCTGACAGCCAACAATTCGAAGAACGACACAGATTGTTTTGAAGGTCTTAGATTTGGACTGTCGTTTCCAATCAAGGCGGCGAGGCTTTTCGAAACGGCATTTCCAAACCTGGACCACGTCGGCGCATAATATCAAACCCTTCTTTTTAAAGTCGCTTCGTTTACGTTCAAAATCATATCGCTAGTCGGCTTTGGGTTCATTTTAGTGTCTGTTTGTGTTTCCTCGGCCCATTCCGTCTAGTTTACGTTGATTCAGTGTGTTTTGTTTACCTCATTGTCTTCTTGGATGAAGGGACGATCCCTCGACGGAGGAGGACCTGGCTCAGATGCATGACAGGCTCAGCCGCGGTCTGACGCGGAACAGAGGGCCTGGCTGTGAGCGCTGGATGTGCCGTCCATGTTGACTTGATTTGCTCAGAAAATCAATAGCGCGGCAGCGAGAGCCAAGACCAGCGTTTACATGGACATGCCCTTCATCGCCATGGCAGCGGCGAGGCAAAACATAAACACAGCTGAGAAACGTTCACTGTCTGCTGCTGGAGCGTGTGTGTGTGTGCGTACAGTATGTGTGTGTGTGTGTATGTGTGTGTGTGTGCGTGTGCGTGTGTGTGTATGTGTGTGTGAAAGTGTGTGAAGGTGTATGTGTGTGTGTGTGTGTGTGTGTGTGTGCGTGTGTGTGCGTGTGTGTGTGTGTGTGTGTGTGTGTGTGTGTGTGAAAGTGTGTGTGCATATGTGTGTGAGTGTGTGTGTGTATGTGTGTGTGAAAGTTTGTGTGTGAAAGAGTGTGTGCGTACAGTATGTGTGTGAGTGTGTGCAAGTGTGTGAACGTTTGTGTGTGTGTGTGATGTGTGTGTGTCCGTGCACACGCACACACACCTTGGTGGGTGGGTTGTGCCACGTGGCTGTGTGTGTGTGTGTGTGTGTGTGTGTGTGTGTGTGTGTGTGTGTGTGTGTGTGTGTGTGTGTGTGTGTGTGTGCGTGTAATTATGTACGCTTGTGTAATTCTTTGAGAGAGGGAGAGAGAGAAAGAAAGAGAGAAACAGAGATAGAGAGAGAGAGAGAGAAAGAGAAACAAAGAGAGAAACAGAGAGAGAGGAGAGGAGGAGAGAGAAACAGAGTGAGAGAGGGGGGGAGAGAGAAAGGTAATATTTTTAAAATGTTCAGCAGTTTTTATGTTTAATGTATTGTTATAACGGACTGATAACATTCTCTCCTAGTCACATGTGTGGTAAATGTCTCTTGGTACTATGTTAATTGATTAGGAACACATTGTAAAATACGGCGGCTCGTGAATTCTTCACGGGGGGGGGGGCGGAATTAATTAGTATCCCCCTCTATCTCTCCTCCCAGATAGCAAAAGGTGTTAATTCAATGTTGATTTATGGTCACAATGCTTGATTTTTGGTTAAGGTCGACGATTGATGTTGAATCACCCATTAACCGCTAAAGCAATTGACTAATGTTGAAAACATATCATTGAATCAATATTGTTTTGTGGTTGCATTTTAATGATTGAAATGCCAATATCTAATAAATGTTGAATCAACGGATGCTGTTCAACGTATGCTGTTTGTCGTCATTACGTTGGCCCGAATTCCCCCCCCCCAATTTAAACAGACGTACGTCCCAGCATGCAGCTGAGCACTCGATCTCTCAATGTGAACTGCTGTTCAGAACAGCACGTCTGGTTCCCCCCGGATTTGATTCTACTGAGTGCTTTACAGTAAGTTTTGGCTATATTACTTTTATCTTAACTGTGTTCTGTGAAAAATAACGTTATTGTGAGTGTGCACCAGTGGATCTTGACGGCGTTGTGCATGTGATATGCTGCAGTTTGGTAGGTAAATATATATATACGTCAACTAAGATAAATATTCATGAATATTCGTAGCGTGTGCTTAATATAACTCTGGAGAGTGTGCAAGTGGAATCGTACGGTTGTTTAAGTTATTTCGATGTTAATATTACGGTTGTTTAAGTTATTTCGATGTTAATATTAAAGCGCCAACGATTAGAAATTGCGTGGTCCAATTGCGTGCGTTGTTACTGAATGACGTTGTGCGACTCAGCCAATCAAAAGCATGCTTATTGGGTGAACAGGAAGTAGTCAAGGAAGCACGCGCTAGCTGGCCTAGTAAACACGTGGATCCGTAAATGCAACGTTGCCTACCAGACAACAACGGGGCAGCGTGTTTCTTTTTGTATGGCTGTTCAAACTAATTTTACAGTTCTGCTAGCTACATGCAGTATTTAGCGAGCTGGGTTAGCCGGTTAGTTGGCTTTGAATCCCGGCTGCGGCTAGGTAGCCAGCTAGCTAAATGCACCGCGACGGTGATGTCACCAAACAAAATGGCGGCGCCCATGTTGATAAAGCGCTTCACATAACAAATAGTTTTTTCTTAGAAACTGCTTATTTTTATAACGTGATTTTTTTCTGTGGCTTATCTAAATACTAATTTGATGCTATGACTATGTTTATATCGCTATATGCTTCATCTCCCCTTGCACTCTTTCTAAGTTGGTTAAGGTTAGAGTTTGTCTTAGAGCATGGCGATAGAACGCCAGGTAGTTTGCAGGCTGTTTGAGACTTAATTGTTCTAGCCAAGTAAATACCACAATTTATGTACCATTACATTGACTATATAGTTAGACGTTTGGTTATATACATGGTATTTTCTAATGAACAATATAACAATAATATAATAATGGACTCTCTTGATATTGATCAAAATGTAGAATTATGCAAGCGTTTCACCCTGCACATTGCAATGCAGCACATTAATGTCGACCCTCCTCTCTTTTTTCTTTCTTTTTCCAGAATCACGTACCAGTTTCAAGAAGCCGCACGTTGCAGCAATTGAAGCAAAGACCTGTTCTAGCCAGGTAAATAGCACAATGTATGTACCATTACATTGACTACAGCACCTCATCACTATGTCATCTTATTCTCGGGCTAAAAGACGTAGAGTCAACAAATTAGTGAGAGAGACAGAGCAGGCTATCCTCACTGATTATAAGTTAATTGTTGCTGCTAATTCAAGGACAAACCATCACTCTTTAGAGAACACAGATCCTGTCACAGCCTATACTGAGTGCCTGCTCGATTTACCAAAGACAGACTTGCCACTAGATTTAACAACTAGATCAGACTTGCCACTAGATTTATCAACTTCAGACTTGCCACTAAACAGACCACTAACTATCAGTGATCAAAGTGAAAATATTGACTCACCAGGTGAGTCAAATACACATTTTGAAAGTATAGCTGGGGATGACGAAATTGAACCTGAACATGTCTTTGACAGTGATGAGCATAATGAAGATTTCTTCATGACAAGTTTAAAATATTGGGCAACATCCTATTCAGTCTCTCTGGTTGCACTATCATCCATCTTTGCTGTCCTTTTTGAAGATGTTTCACCCCACCCTTCCTAAAGATGGAAGAACATTGCTAGGAACACAAAAACATGTGCCTACCACTAAGATTGAAGGGGGAGAATACTATCATTTTGGTTTAGTCAAAGGGGTGCTTTCACGGTTGGCATGTTTGATTTTACCGGCAACTCTGACAACTCTTAATTTACAGTTTAATATAGATGGTTTACCTTTATTCAAAAGTTCTAAACTTCAGTTTTGGCCCATACTTGGAAGTCTCAAATGTGACTACACAAAGTCCCCATTTGTTGTTGGCATTTTTTGTGGTCTAAGCAAGCCAAAGAGTGTTTTTGAGTACCTAGAGCAGTTTGTCAAAGATCTTCAGAATGTACTGTCTAATGGCATTATTTATAATGACAAGCAATTTGATGTACAGATTTCTTCTTTCATTTGTGATGCCCCGGCTAGAGCTTATATTAAGCAGACCAAGGCATTTAATGGCTATTCTGGTTGTGACAAGTGTTTTCAGGAGGGTGTATGGAGAAATAAAATGACATATCCTGAAACAAAAGTCAGACTTAGGACAGACTCCAGTTTCTCAGACATGGTTGATGAGGCACATCACAATGGGACGAGCCCTTTAACAGGTTTAGTTAAGATGTTTTCTATGTTTCCAACTGATTACATGCATCTCTGTTGTCTCGGAGTTACAAGGAAACTGCTTAATATATGGTTAAAGGGGAAGAATTTGGCAACAAGGGTCCCTTCCAAAACTGTACAAGCCATTTCAGGTAAACTGCTAAAGCTACGTCCCTACATGCCTTGTGAATTTAACCGTAAACCAAGGGAACTGTCAGAGTTAGATCGCTGGAAAGCTACTGAGTTGCGATCCTTCATGTTGTATTGGGGTCCTGTTGTTTTGAAGGATTCCCTCCCCAGTGAGCTGTATGACAACTTCATGTTGTTTTCTGTTGGAATGTACTTGTTGCTGTCCCCTAGTATTTCTGAGGAAATGTTGGCCTTTGCGCACAAGCTGATGGTTTCTTTTGTTGAACACTTTGGGACAGTGTATGGAAGAGGTGAAATTGTGTACAATGTACACCAGCTTATTCATTTGGCTGAGGAATACAGGAAGTTTGGCACTCTAGATAATATCTCAGGATTCCCTTTTGAGAACTATCTTGGACAAATTAAGCATCTTCTACGCAAGCCACATCAGCCTCTACAACAGGTAGTGAAAAGGTTGTCTGAAATTCCACATGTTGGATCCCCATGTCCCACAGATGATCCAATTTTGCGTAATATTCACACTGATGGGCCTGTCCCCCCACAGTTTACTTCTTCACAACAGTACAGGAAGGTCTCCACTCATCGGTTTACTTTGTCCACAAAGAAAGGAGACAATTGTATTGAGGTTGGAGATGGATTTGCATTAGTAGAGAATATTCTTAAATCAGAGGAAGAGGTATATATAATTTACAGAAAGTACAGACACAAACAGCCATACTACATGTATCCCTGTGAATCATCATACATTGGTACATACAAGGTCAGTGGCTTGCAAGAAGATATAGGGATAGGTAAACTTCGCTATATCAAGCGCAAATGTCTTCTCTCTCCAGACGGAGATGGTGCCATTGCAATACCACTACTTCATTTAACAGCATAACCATACTGCCCTACAAAGCTAAAGTGCAGTAACTATATTGACACACTGACTCTAACGTCGGATTTCGGGGCATAACTTACCTCATTAATAAATACACAATTAGTACAATATTACATGTACACAGATAACATGTTTGGCTGGCCAATTGAAACGCTTAAAGGAAAACTCCAACATTTTGTGAAATTAGCTTATTTAACATCTTCCCTGGAGTTGGACAAGAAGATGCATACCTTTTTCGTCTCTCTGCATGCTTTGGGCTTAGGGAACGCCTGGACCGTTAGCCTAGCTTAACTTCATCACTGGAAGTGGGGCAGACATCTAGCCTAGTTCACTACAGTCAGGAAATATACTCCAAATACAACTCCCAAACGTTCCTGTAAACATGTTGTGACCTGTGTGTTTACCCCGTCTCCCAGTCACACAAGTCACACGAGTCTCCCAGTCACATGAGTCTCGTGTGACTGGGAGACTTTTGTGACTTGGAGACTTGTGTGACTTGTGTGACTTGGAGACTTGTGTGACTTGTGTGACTTGGACTTGTGTGACTTGTGTGACTTGTGTGACTTGGAGACTTGTGTGACTTGGAGACTTGTGTGACTTGTGTGACTTGGAGACTTGTGTGACTTGTGTGACTTGTGTGACTTGTGTGACTTGTGTGACTTGTGTGACTTGTGTGACTTGGAGACTTGTGTGACTTGGAGACTTGTGTGACTTGTGTGACTTGGAGACTTGTGTGACTTGGAGACTTGTGTGACTTGTGTGACTTGGACTTGTGTGACTTGTGTGACTTGTGTGACTTGTGTGACTTGTGTGACTTGGAGACTTGTGTGACTCGTGTGACTTGGAGACTTGGACTTGTGTGACTTGTGTGACTTGGACTTGTGTGACTTGTGTGACTTGTGTGACTTGTGTGACTTGGAGACTTGTGTGACTTGGAGACTTGTGTGACTTGTGTGACTTGGAGACTTGTGTGACTTGTGTGACTTGGACTTGTGTGACTTGTGTGACTTGTGTGACTTGTGTGACTTGGAGACTTGGACTTGTGTGACTTGTGTGACTTGGAGACTTGTGTGACTCATGTGACTTGGAGACTTGTGTGACTGGGAGACTTGTGTGACTTGGAGACTTGTGTGACTTGTGTGACTGGGAGACGTGGTAAATACACAGGTCACAACATGTTTACGGGAACGTTTGGGAGTTGTATTTTGATTGTATTTGGAGTATATTTCCTGACTGTAGTGAACTAGGTTAGATGTCTGCCCCACTTCCAGTGATGAAGTTAAGCTAGGCTAACTGTCCAGGCGTTCCCTAAGCCCAATGCATGCAGAGAGACGAAAAAGGTATGTATCTTCTTATAACTCCATGGAAGATGTCAAATAAGCTAATTTCACAAAATGTTGGAGTTTTCCTTTAAATGCTTCAAAAATGCAATGTGTGTAGTGCACTTTGGCTTTGTAGGACGGTATGGGAATGGCTTGTAAGGAGAGATCATTATGAGTACCGTAAATTCTCATTTCAGCCCTTTGAAGATGAATGGTGAGGTGGTGCTGTGGTCAGTTGTACAGTTCCCAAATGGTGGGACAGCAGTAGTTCTAGAGAGCTGGTTCGACCTATTCTATTATTATTAGTCTATTATGTATAGTGTATCGTGCGGCTACCGTTCTACAGTGACCAGCATTACCAACGTTTCCTCGTACCAGCTAGTGTGCTTATCCAGGCTGGGCTGCTTACCCTGGCGCTTTCACCCGAGGAGCCCTAGACGAGGACCGTGTGGATATGTACACTGGATAACCTACACCGACGACTACAGACAGAAATAAGGCTGGTACTATAGATTATTCACCTTACGTATAAATACGTTTCAGGTGGATACAGCAGTTAGTTACCCCAATAAGTTGAAGCCTTCACCACGATACAACGTGCTGTGAAGTGTGCCCGTTTTGCCCCAAAATAGAGCCTTGAGACCGCGTGCAAATTGATAGCTGAAGTGTCAGAGTTTAAAACTGTATCGTTGAGTTCGACCTATTCTATTATTATTAGTCTATTATGTATAGTGTATCGTGCGGCTACCGTTCTACAGTGACCAGCATTACCAACGTTTCCTCGTACCAGCTAGTGTGCTTATCCAGGCTGGGCAGCTTACCCTGGCGCTTTCACCCGAGGAGCCCTAGACGAGGACCGTGTGGATATGTACACTGGATAACCTACACCGACGACTACAGACAGAAATAAGGCTGGATTATATTAGTTTAGGACGGTATGGGAATGGCTTGTAAGGAGAGATCATTATGAGTACCGTAAATTCTCATTTCAGCCCTTTGAAGATGAATGGTGAGGTGGTGCTGTGGTCAGTTGTACAGTTCCCAAATGGTGGGACAGCAGTAGTTCTAGGGAGCTGGTTTAATGCTAAAGACCAGACTGTGTTATGGCCCCCTAAACACATAAAGCTCACAAAAGCCCTTCGAGATGGACTGCAACCAGATGATAAATGGATCACCTATAAGGATGTACGTGAGCTTACTACGTGTGGTGAGTATTTCGTGCAACACATACACAAAAAGTGAGGACGCAAATTGTGACGATGCACATATGATAAGAGGTACATATATTTTTTCGTTAAACACTGGACTGCAGATATGTTAATTGTCATTTTCTCTCTGCTCTTTCCAGAGACCCATGATGAGGCCAAAAAACGAGAGACCAAGTACACCTCAACTATGTGTCCAACCTCTGAAATTGAATCTGAGGACGAAGGAGATCTCCGCCAAAAAAGAAGATCCAGGTACAGTGTTCACTTTGTTAAAGGGACAACTCTCCCTAGGGTGTTGTAAATAATGGCACTGCTGTTGTAGTTGCAAGTAGTGCTAAAAGGATAACACAGTGGCCTGAGGGCCTATGTATTCAGACTTTAGCCTTGACTAATAAACGTAGTATCATTTTTAGGTGAAGCACAAATTATTATATTATATTATATATTAAATAATATTTTTAAAACATCCCCCACTGTGTGTCAGTGGTCAGTGGACACAGATGAAAACATATTAACATTAGGTGACAGCGGACCTGACCAGATGAAAACATATTAGGTGACAGCGCACCTGACCAGATGAAATCATATTAGGTGACAGCGCACCTGATCAGATCAAAACATTTTAGGTGACAGCGCACCTGACCAGATCAAAACATATTAGGTGAAGGTGACAAGGAAGCCACAGACTCATACCCCCCCGACACTCAACTAACCGCCTCGGACAGTCCTTCATACCAGTGGCCATCAGGCTCCACAACAGTGGGCAGCGACTGCTGCCAGACATCGACCTAGAACTAATAGGAACCCAAGTAGGACAATAACACTACCTTATGCATACTGCACCTTATGTGGATACTGTGATACTGTGAATAATGAATAATGTATATTTCAGTTAGTTAGATAGTAAATTATATTGACCTATTTGTTTACACTGCTTGTGTTGTTTTCACTACCTGTACCCCCCCCTTCCCCCATGCTGCTATGATGCCTGAATTTCCCCAAGGGGATCAATAAAAGAATATCTTATCTTATCTTAAAAGGAAAGATGAAATTACCTACCTGGGTTCCATCCTATAGAGGCAAATCTTTCCTGTGACAAAATGGGATCCAATGTAATAAAACTAAGTCAACCAACGAACTAGATTCCTGTACCGGATCTCCTCTCTGGTAAACAAGAATACCTTGAAGACTCTAACAGGAGCACTCATTCAAGGGTACTACGACTATGCTTGCACCTCATGGTACCAAAGCACCTCAAAGGCACTAAAAACAAGATTACAAACATCACAAAACAAACTGGTCAGACTACTGCTTGACCTTACTCCTAAAACCCACCTCACCCCTGTCCACTTTGACAACCTAGGATGGCTTAGAGTAGACGACAGAGTACAGCAACTTGCAATGGGCCTGGTCTACAAGATACACTACACCACTAAGATACCCATGTGCATGTCGAAATACTTCCCAAAGGTCAGTGAATACCACGACCACAACACCAGAGGGAGTTCCACAAATCATGTTCAACCCAGATAAAATAATAATAAAAAAAAAAAAAAAAAAAAAATTTAATAAAAGAAAATAGTCATAACTTAGAAATTAGATTGCATAGGTCTATGAATCGATATCGCGATTCTGTTTCGATTAATTGCCCAGCCCTACAGTGTGTACAGTAAGTTAGCTTGGTGATTATCATTGTGATGTAGGCTAAGCTGCCTAGCTACTGTTAGCATACAAGCACTGCAGCCTACTTACTTTTTCATCCACAACGTTTTTTCTGATCCAGATGCATAAATCCACTTCTTCATGTTGCTCAGTTGCTGGTTTATACTTCGGTCCTAATGTTGGCGCAAAGTTTAATTTAGCCTGACTTGTTATAGCTGTACAGCTTACTAACTACTAAACAACAACTTTCTCATAGTCTCAACTTTCACATAGTCAAAATGGGTCCAGCTGCATGTGAGGAGGATAGGTTTAGCTCGGGCCAATCTCAAGTTTCTCAAGTTTCTTTATTAGTTGTCATACAGAAGTACAGAATACTTTTATACAAAATGCTTCTTTATGTTACATTTTGTATAAAAGTATTCTGTACTTCTGTATGACAACTAATAAAGAAACTTGAGAAACTTGAGATTGGCCCGAGCTAAACCTATCCTCCTCACATGCAGCTGGACCCATTTTGACTTTGCAATGCAGAAATCTCTGATTGGATTTGCAAGGCTGCCAATCATATTCAACCTCCGTGTATTGGATGTCAAGGGCTGTCAATCAATCAATCCTCCATTCAATGGCAAGAGTTTAACTGCACAGACCGTTCTTAGATGAAGTTAATAGCCTATTTTGATTCGCTGTTATTTATTATTTATTTAACAATGGGTCACACCTGTGAAGTTTTCTTCACGAATAATTACTGCAGGCAATACTGCAGTGCAGGCCTGCTCAGAGCTGTCAATTTTGGCCATTTTTGAAAAAAAAAAAATTCACTGGCATTTTTTTACAGAGGAAAACATTTATAACTAGACAATTCCGCGCGGGGGAAATTGTGAAAGTGTGGGTGACGCCTGTGCACCGCCGGCCAACGGGGGAGAGGGTCTCTCGCGAGTCTCTATGACAAACGGTTCAAAGGATACAAAAAGGGGGCGCGGCCTAAGGATCGGGGGAGTGGTCAACATAGACCAATCAAAGAGGATATCCCTACTGAGTGCAATGACACAACCCGCGACACTATTACACTATTACACAATATTACACTATTACACACTATTACACACTATTACACACTATTACACTATTACACACTATTACACTATTACACACTATTACACACTATTACACTATTACGCACTATTACACACTATTACACTATTACACAATATTACACTATTACACACTATTACACACTATTACACTATTACACACTATTACACTATTACACACTATTACACACTATTACACTATTACGCACTATTACACACTATTACACACTATTACACACTATTACACTATTACACACTATTACACTATTACACACTATTACACACTATTACACTATTACACTATTACACACTATAACACTATTACACACTATTACACTATTACACACTATTACACATTATTACACTATTACACACTATTACACACTATTACACTATTACACACTATTACACTATTACACACTATTACACTATTACACACTATTACACACTATTACACTATTACACACTATTACACTATTACACACTATTACACTATTACACTATTACACACTATTACACACTATTACACTATTACACACTATTACACTATTACACTATTACACACTATTACACTATTACACTATTACACACTATTACACTATTACACACTATTACACTATTACACACTATTACACTATTACACACTATTACACTATTACACAATATTACACACTATTACACTATTACACACTATTACACTATTACACACTATTACACTATTACACTATTACACACTATTACATACTATTACACTATTACACTATTACACACTATAACACTATTACACTATTACACACTATTACACTATTACACACTATTACACTATTACACTATTACACACTATTACACACTATTACACTATTACACTATTACACACTATTACACTATTACACTATTACACACTATTACACTATTACACACTATTACACTATTACACTATTGCACACTATTACACTATTACACACTATTACACTATTACACTATTACACACTATTACACTATTACACACTATTACACACTATTACACTATTACACACTATTACACACTATTACACACTATTACACTATTACACACTATTACACTATTACACTATTACACACTATTACACTATTACACACTATTACACTATTACACTATTACACACTATTACACTATTACACTATTACACTATTACACACTATTACACTATTACACTATTACACACTATTACACACTATTACACTATTACACCATTACACACTATTACACTATTACACTATTACACTATTACACACTATTACACTATTACACTATTACACACTATTACACTATTACACTATTACACTATTACACACTATTACACTATTACACACTATTACACTATTACACACTATTACACTATTACACACTATTACACTATTACACTATTACACACTATTACACTATTACACACTATTACACTATTACACTATTACACACTATTACACTATTACAGTATTACACACTATTACACACTATTACACTATTACACTATTACACACTATTACACTATTAGACACTATTACACTATTACACACTATTACACACTATTACACACTATTACACTATTACACACTATTACACTATTACACTATTACACACTATTACACTATTACACACTATTACACTATTACACTATTACACAATATTACACTATTACACACTATTACACTATTACACACTATTACACACTATTACACTATTACACTATTACACACTATTACACTATTACACACTATTACACTATTACACTATTACACACTATTACACTATTACACACTATTACACTATTACACTATTACACACTATTACACTATTACACACTATTACACTATTACACTATTACACACTATTACACTATTACACACTATTACACTATTACACACTATTACACTATTACACTATTACACACTATTACACTATTACACACTATTACACTATTACACACTATTACACTATTACACACTATTACACTATTACACACTATTACACTATTACACTATTACACTATTACACACTATTACACTATTACACTATTACACTATTACACACTATTACACTATTACACTATTACACTATTACACACTATTACACACTATTACACTATTACACACTATTACACTATTACACTATTACACACTATTACACTATTACACTATTACACTATTACACACTATTACACTATTACACACTATTACACTATTACACACTATTACACTATTACACACTATTACACTATTACACTATTACACACTATTACACTATTACACACTATTACACTATTACACTATTACACACTATTACACTATTACACTATTACACACTATTACACTATTACACTATTACACTATTAGACACTATTACACTATTACACACTATTACACACTATTACACACTATTACACTATTACACACTATTACACTATTACACTATTACACACTATTACACTATTACACACTATTACACTATTACACTATTACACAATATTACACTATTACACACTATTACACTATTACACACTATTACACACTATTACACTATTACACTATTACACACTATTACACTATTACACTATTACACACTATTACACTATTACACACTATTACACTATTACACTATTACACACTATTACACTATTACACTATTACACACTATTACACTATTACACTATTACACACTATTACACTATTACACACTATTACACTATTACACACTATTACACTATTACACACTATTACACTATTACACTATTACACACTATTACACTATTACACACTATTACACTATTACACACTATTACACTATTACACTATTACACACTATTACACTATTACACTATTACACACTATTACACTATTACACTATTACACACTATTACACTATTACACTATTACACACTATTACACACTATTACACACTATTACACACTATTACACACTATTACACTATTACACTATTACACTATTACACTATTACACACTATTACACTATTACACACTATTACACTACTACACACTATTACACTATTACACTATTACACACTATTACACACTATTACACTATTACACTATTACACACTATTACACTATTACACACTATTACACTATTACACCGAGTACAATGGCACAATCCGCAAGTCTCTACGACAAACGGTTCAAGAGATACACTGAGGGGGTGTGGCCTAAGGGGGCGTGGTCTAAGGATCGGGGGAGTGGTCAACATCGACCAATGAAAGGTGGTCAACATCGACCAATGGCACAATCCCCAAGTCTCTACGACAAACGGTTCAAGAGATACACTGAGGGGGTGTGGCCTAAGGGGGCGTGGTCTAAGGATCGGGGGAGTGGTCAACATCGACCAATGAAAGGTGGTCAACAGGGGGAGTGGTCAACATCGACCAATGAAAGGTGGTCAACATCGACCAATGGCACAATCCGCAAGTCTCTACGACAAACGGTTCAAGAGATACACTGAGGGGGTGTGGCCTAAGGGGGCGTGGTCTAAGGATCGGGGGAGTGGTCAACATCGACCAATGAAAGGTGGTCAACATGGACCAATGAAAAATGAAAGAGGATATCCCTACTGAGTACAATGACACAACCCACAAGACAGAGGGCGCTGTCAGCAATTCAGTACTGCAACACAGTGATGGCCAATGATGGGTTAAGTGGATGATGTCATTGGCAGCTCAGCCACGAGCCACACAGCTGAACCAATCATGAGTGAGCCATGAGCCACACAGGTGAAGCAATCACTATGACTTGCATATTTTCTATCCAATGCATTTCTATGGAGGCAGATGCATGACTGCATTGTCACATTGATTAAAAGAAAACTATAAGAGATGAAGCGTTGTGACGCGCACATGAGCACTACAACGAGTAGGCGAAGGGTTGTGCGCGATATTGTGACATTCGTGCGATATTGTGGCACTCCTTCGGCGATCGGAACAGAAGGCTAAAAAATAGTGTGAAAAATGTGATTTCTAGAGTGCGATTGCATGGCGGTCAATGGGGAGGAGAACCTTCAAACAAATGGTCGTCAGTTGAGATAGAAATGTCCAATTCCATTTATTTTTCTTTTGTGAGCGGGTTGACAGCCGTGTCATCGTTTTGATGTGTTTGTTTTATTTCTACGTCCAAAATTGAGATCACACTCGCAATTCACCCAAGGTAGGGGGAAAAAGATTATTTCAGCTGCTACACTCTAAAATGCAATGCATTCCCAATGGGACCGAAATTTTACCGTTTAAAGTCGATTCGTAGCCAGACGGTGCGGTGAAACTTTACGAGTTCGGAGACCGGTGTTGCCATAGGCAAGCCGCTCGTTTTGATACCTTTCACGTGTATGGGGCGCGAACGCTTACGTGTTGCAAAGTGTTTGCAAAATCGGTGGAATAAAGAATAAAGAATAAAGAATAAAAAGAGTATGGATATGTATAGTGTGGGTGGCAACCTGGCTTCGCCAGGTCACCCACACTAATAAAAAAAAATAATAATAATAATTTAAAAAAAAATATATATATATATAGTTTTTTTTTTTTTTTTTTTTTTTTAATATATAGGTATATGTAAATTAATAATAATTATGAATTATGAGTGAATTTGTGTTTCACGTGTTGTCATAGAGAAACCTCCACTGGTGTGTATATATATACTTTTTTTTAGGCCAAATCAGCAGTATGTGCACTCGGACTCTGACTCGAGTGGCGACGCCAAAAGAAAACGTTTTGCCAAAGCACCTGATGTGGGTTTCCCAGGTATTGATGCAATGCATTTATTTTATATAGGCACTTTGGAAATGGCTACAGTTAATAATAATAATAATAATAATAATAATAATAATAATAATAAACAGTTAAACAAATTAGTCTGACCATGTACCGACAAATTGAGCATTTTAATTTGATTGGACTTCTGCATTTCTTGCAGTTATTCTATAGTTGGCCCAAAATATATACATTGTGAATAACATGCCAACTAAAATATGTTGTAGGACAGACTCCAAAATCGAGCCGGTCTCGTAAGGCGCTAAGATCCGTCAACCCTCCAGTTGTTGGCCAAGACCCTACAATGAATGGTATGTTGCTATGCATGTTAAAATGCCAACTAGATGACTGTTTAAACATGATTTGTAGCATCTTCAATTCTCACCCTGGCTTACCTTTTTTAGATTCTTTGGATGGTGGCATAATCTACAGCTATTTAGATTCGTTGCAGACTCCTGATCCAAATAACAGTAAGTGAACCCATATCTGTGTTCTTGTGAGGAGATGGCTGGCAGGTCGCTGGCATCATGCATGCAACAGAATACATGTTTACAATGTGCATGCCAGCCCACTACACAAATTCAAAGCCTTCACAACTTGCAAGCAATGTCACAATAAAAATGTGTAGTTGTACATAATGCTTTTATATTGAGCACAATTTCCACCATGTTTGAGTCGCAACTTATTTTACATTTCCCCTTTGTAGATCTGGTTACTAGCAACTACCGGCAATCGCTAACTCAACATAATGGTGAGTTATCAAGCAATCTCATAACATAATATTCTGGCATGTTTAAAATATCTGTATTGTCTCGCATTGTCTTTGATATTTTTATTAAAGTAGTATTTGGCAGTGCACGTGAAATCAGCTGAATGGAAATCAAACATTTTCTCACATGGGGGATTACAATAGCGTCATTTGCTAATAACTTTGTGTATTTCCTACTGTGTTTCAGCCGAGATGCCAGGATTTGATATTGTTCAGTATCACCAGCAGCAGCAGGCCTCACATGTCCAGCAGCTGCAAGATCGACAAAGTGCAAGTAGTGGTATGATACTGTACTCTTTCAGTAACAGTGTTTTGAGAGACGGGGATACAACTCCTTACACCCCTTCCTGACATAGAGCGATGCGAGCGAGCGAGAAAAAGTGATTAAAATGTATTCGTTTCAATCAGACTATCCTGACCTGCCGCGAGCGACAGTGAACTGAGCAGCGATGTCGTTCACCCCTCAAATATTTGCTCGCTGTGTCTCTAGTTGAGCGATTACGCGGCCGAGTCCCGCCCCTAAACACTTTTTATTGGTCGAGAATCCAGGTAACACACACTCGGACACGCGCTGCGTCATATCAGGACAGTGTCGTGTGCGATTTCGTCTCCAGTTCGCTCGCTTGCTGCCTGTCAGGAACCGGTGTTAGTGATTATGACATGTATGTTAATTTGACTGACAAGTCAGATTTTGTATTTTAAAATATAATGATTTGTTTCTACAGGGATGTCGGGATGCAGCTCGGGGCAATACTACAGTCCCCCTGGTCTCTCACAACATGCACAAAATGGTATGCCATTTTAGAGGGAACTACCACCAGTTTGATCCAATGCAGTCAAACTAGTGAAATATATAACTATGATTTTGTTTCTACAGCGATGTCAGGACACAGCTCAGGGCAATCTGGTGTTTCACAGCATAGACAGATGGCCGGCGATGACGGGCAGCTTCTGAAAGGCAAGTCTATTGGACATGGTGTAATTCCTCGTGTGATTTGCTGCTTATTTTTATTTCTCACTTAATGATTTTAACTCTTCTTCTGAAGACCTTACCATCCAGAAGAATAATTCAATGCTGGCTGAATTACTTGTCGTGGTGAAGGATCTATCGAGAGATGTGCAGTTCATCAAGACCGAGTTGGCTGAGGGCAACATATCTGGTGGGACCAGGGGACACGGCGTGGCCACCACAACCACTATGCTCCCCTTCCAGCTGCCAATCGCCAGTGAACAAGACTTCAATGAGGCAGAATCATTACTGATGGAGCAATCAGTCCGTCAAAAGATGGTAATTTATTGAACTGCATTCATTTATCAAATGTAGATCGTTTCAGTGTGGTCTTGTTCAGGGGAAAAATGTGTTTAGCACTTTCTAGTTCAAAACGTGTTAGAGCTTGTATATCTGCTATTTATGAAACGTTTTGAAATTGTTCAAATATACCGTTTACATATGGACAGGAGGGTTAATGTGGTTAAACCTAATGACTGGCATGGGCTGGAATATTAGTGCATGCATAAAGTGTGTGTATAAACAAGTTGGTTGCACTGTGTTCATAAAATAAACGTTATGCTGTTTCTAACGCAGGGCCTTCATTTTCTTCTCTCTGATTTAAATTTCTCGCCTGGCTTTGGTAGGAGGCACCAATTCAGAGAACCTGATCAGACTGATGTTGAAAAATGCTATGACCAACGCCCTGGCCAGTGGGTTCAACTGGGCTGGAAAGAAAGACAAGCGTTGTTCAGAAAGCAAGAAGCCATTCAAGCACACCACACTACAAGCCTGCATGTTTGGTGAGCTTCCTCCCCTGCAAACTACTTCATAGGTTAAGTTTAGGTAGTGAGGTGGTGATGCTGGTGATGCTGGTGATTCAGAATATAATTATGCTGTTGCAAAAACTTAAAAAAAAAGTGTTATGTTGGAATAAAGTGATGAAAGTGCAACCTATAAGAAATGGACAACGTAATTGAGCTTTAGAGGTGCATGGATACACATTGTATTGCCTAGATGGTGTCAGGCTAGGCGATTGCTTAATTCTCTTTCCTGTCCAGTCTAACTGGATGCTGACTGTAGCTTGTTACTGTAGACCTACAGAGTGAGTAATTGAGTGATTAAAAAAAATCGCACTTGTGTGAAGTGAGGGCCGGGTGCTCTTATCATCGTACATCATCTCACCCACCTCTCTTCCTCCCTTTTTTATTTTTGTGTCTATCAGCTGCTGCTCGACAGTTTGACCCCAAGCTGACCGACCAGGACAACAGCGAAACTGTCAAGAAGTGGCTTCGTTATGCACCAGACCGGGAGGGAGGCATCTCAAGGAACCGAAGTGACCCAAACTTAAGTCAAGCGAACCAGAGTCAAACTTAGGGTACCCCAGCACAGCACAGCACACACTGTTTCCCTGGTTCATACAGTACAAGGAATTACCCTGGCATCTACTTGAATGACTTATGCTGCTTCAGCCTGTTCTTGGAACCGAAGTGACCCAAACTTAATTGTCAAGCGAACCAGAGTCAAACTTAGGGTACCCCAGCACAGCACAGCACACACTGTTTCCCTGGTTCATACAGTACAAGGAATTACCCTGATGGACACTGTTCTTCCATGGACGGCATCTACTTGAATATGCTGCTTCAGCCTGTTCTTGGAACCGAAGTGACCCAAACTTAATTGTCAAGCGAACCAGAGTCAAACTTGGGGTACCCCAGCACACTGTTTCCCTGGTTCATACAGTACAAGGAATTACCCTGGACACTGTTCTTCCATGGACGGCATCTACTTGAATGACTTATGCTTCAGCCTGTTCTTGCAGTGTTTATTTTTTTTATTTTTAATTTTAACCTTTATTTACCCAGGGTAGGTTCGCTGAGCACAGATGCTCTTTTTCAGCTACGCCCTGCTTCACATTCACAGAGTTCCATTCACACCTGGGAGCTGCCCAGGCCTAACAAAATTAATAGTTGGTTTCAGGTTGCCGACCGACCCTGCCGATTTAGGTGCGACCCAATATATTTTATGAGTTTTTAGAAAAAATTATAAATTTTTTTTTTTTTTTTTTTTTTTTTTTTAATAAAGTTTCATAGAAATCTTAGTCAAACATTTAGTATTATGGATATTAAACATGCTGGCAGAGTACATGCATCCATGTTGTTGTGAACATTTTAATTAAATAAAGAAATTCCCTATCCATAGTCGCCGTGGGAAAGAATAAAATAAAAAAATAAAATAAAATAAATTCCCTACCTACCCATGGCCAAACTGACAACCAACCTGAAACCAACTATTAATTTTGTTAGGCCCCAGTACAACCACAGTCTGACACTGTTGGCCACTGAGCAACTCCACTGGAGCAGTTGGGGGTTTAGTGCCTTGCTCAAGGGCACTTCAGCGGTTGGTGTTAAGGGTATGGGAGAGAGTTATATGTGAGAGAGTTATAGAAACATTAGGGGTGTAACGGTACACAAAATCCACGGTTCTGTACGTACCTCGGTTTTGAAGACACGGTTCGGTATTATTTTCGGTACAGTGGGCAGTGGGGGGGGGGGGGGGGGGGGGGGGGTAATCCAAAAAAAATTGCTTTTCATTTATCTATTTATTTAACTGTATTAAACAATATAAAACGAATTGGCCATAATTGACTGAGCAAACTAATGCTTACTGCTGTAACCTACTAATAACACTTAAGTAAATCTGAAGATTATTATATAGCAGATGCCTTGGAGGATAAGTCGTGGACAACTGTAGATCATCTAAGCTCCACTGTGTTTAAATTCGAATCCTATGCCATTGTTTATATTTAACCCTTGTGTCTGAAAACTAAAGTATTATACTCTTATTAGGGGACTAAATTGAAAAACTCTATAAAAAGATTATGTTGAAATAATTTCCCACTTTCTTTTCCATAAATATTTTATTCAACTTCAGCCCTGATCATAACCATTTTTTATATTATTTTTGTAATGAAATACTCCCACTTTTCTGAAAAGAGTTGTTAAATATGACAAAAAAAAGAATATGTGGTGGTTATGATCGGGCTGAAGTGGAATAAACAATTTATGAAGAGTAAAAAAAAAAATACAAGATAATTAAAAGATTATGCCACATATTATGTTGGCTCATCACTGCAAAGTTATCAAACAAATACGAATCTGATCAGACACAAGGGTTAAGTTGTTGTTCCCTTTCTAATTTCCTCAAACATCTAGTCTAGTTAATGTGATCAATATTATTTGACAATTGATGCTTTTTGTTGGACATTTCAGTCAGTAGTGAGCTCATACTTTGAGCTCATAAATTTATAGTTAAAATGATTGCAATCTTGTCTTCGTTGTGCATGAATGCGTGTGCTCACCACACACAATATGTGTGTCACTATTCTGGCAGTGGCTATATTGTTAATGAAAGCCTGTTATAAGGTCTGTTATTTGTTTTTTGTAAAAAGTTTTAGTCACTGGAAGTTCTGATATTCTGATACCCTAGAAAAAAATAAATTTTCATATTAAAGCCATGTTGTCATTTTTGTTCACACATTTTTGGAAATATGGTCATATAAGAATTTTATTATTATTTATTTAACAATAGTGTGTTTAACAGCAGGAAAAAAACATGTAATGTTATGATGTATACATATCAGCAGCAATATTTTAATGTAAAATGTACATTAATCAGTATTGATTCCTTAACTTTACAAGTTACAAGTAGATGTACAAGTTACAAATGTACAAGTAGAGTACCATTTAGATTATGGTTGAATAAACATTGATGTCTAACATTGATTCAATATAAAATCAACTAAAATGTGCATGTAGATTACCATTTAGATTATGGTTGAATAAACATTGATGTCTAACATTGATTCAATATAAAATCAACTAAAATGTGCATGTATATTACCATTTAGATGATGGTTGAATCAACATTGATATAGTATCAGCTATGGTTGACACCTAATGTTGATTCAACGTTAGGGTCATAGACAACGATCTATATAATTTAGATGTCAGGCTTCAACATAGATTCAATATTTCTGCTGAACCCTATTTCAACGTTGATTCACTAATTTTTTGCTATCTGGGCTTCTCTCTCTTTCTCTCTCTCACACACAGCGCGACGTGGAATCGATTCGTTACACAATCAGACCTAGTATGTGTAGTAGTATATACCAAGAATAACTTCAGTATGAGTACAGGGCTGTACACATATTTTGCATATTGTTAAACGAGCCAAGGCTAGCTATTAAACTATCGATATGAATCGAAAACGGGGGACCCTGATGTAAACAAGACAAACGTCTTTCTCTGGTCTGCATCCCCTTAACAATTGTGTGTATTGAGCCGTACTGTATTGTACCCATTCTGCAATCTATTAATAAAGTTTTCATTCATTCATTCATTCATTCATTCAAACATAGATGATATTGAACAATAATCCAGTTATTTTCAATCCAAACGAAACTCCATTCCAGAGAGAAAGAGAGAGAGAGAGAGAGAGAGAGAGAGAGAGAGAGAGAGAGAGAGAGAGAGAGAGAGAGAGAGAGAGAGAGAGAGAGAGCGTTAGTTAGTTAGATAGTTAGTTAGTTTAGCATTAGCTGAGTGGCTAACAGCGGCTAACGTTAGCTGAGTGGCTAAGAGAGAGAGAGAGAGAGAGAGAGAGAGAGAGAGAGAGAGAGAGAGAGAGAGAGAGAGAGAGAGAGAGAGAGAGAGAGAGAGAGAGAGAGAGAGAGAGAGAGAGAATTAACTCACTTTGTTTAATTGAAACGTGGTCCAGCCGGAGGGCTTGATAAAGTGTATGTCCACTGACTGTCCCCCAAACTGTTGTCGATGTATATCCACTGCCCACTGTCCAGACTCGAGACTGCATCACAACACACAGCATCGAACATCCTGCAAACTACCTGGCGTTCTATCGCCCACTTTTAAGCAAAACCGAGAAATGCGGCTACGGAAAAGTACTGTCGTCGCCGCGTCGGCCAATCAGAGAGCGTCTCAGAGAAATGCGGCTACGGAAATTATAGACGCCTCTTGCTTAGACCGCTTCAAAACGCGCCCGTGTTCCATCATAATACATCATATTTCAACGCACAGCGCGTTACGCACTGATTGGCTGCGACGGATACAGCGATGAAACAGTGCACGGTGTGCACGCGCACTCAAAGCGCTATTGCGTCTAGCCCGAGAGAAATGCAGCGAGGAGAAATGCGGCTACGGTAACGGAACGTATTCTCTATCAGACAGTGAGTCACTTCCTGTTCAGGAAAACGATTATTTATATTTGATATATTAACATTATATTGTGCATTGGAAACACAAACATACTTAAAATGAGTAAATATTATTCATTTTAAACATGTTTATATTATTTATAGGGCTATAAAAAAAAAAAAAAAAAAAAAAAAATTATTCTCCTCTCTTTTAACCAGGGTTAACCAGGGGGGGCGGCGCCCGAGTGCCCCTAGTGGCCAGCCGCCACTGCTGGCATCAATGCAAATGCCAACCAGCGTTTCTTAAAAGGCCCAATCTGTAATCCAAACAAACATACAACAAATGGATGAAAGAAAACCAATAAAAAAGACAGGAATGAGTCAGGTTGTTGTTCTCTAGGTGAGCTCTTGATACGACGACTAACACTATGAAAACATTATGGTAAATATTTGTTTACTTTTTGCGTTTTTAATGCATTTGCAATTTTATGACACGTTAAAAATGCTATAGATAAGATTCACTAGATGCCACTAGATGCTGCACTAGAGCACCGGCATGTCAGACCAAAACAATGGTGTACTTACATAGGATTGCACAGACTACGAGGATTATTGTAATTATAGTATGCTGCTGTACCATCAAACTAAGTTCAGATCAAACTGTCAAACTAGTTCATATAAACTAGTTCATACTAGTTGTCAGAAACATATTTTAGGTTAAACTTTAGGTTGAAAAAGAGAAAGTTGATGAGTGAGCAAGCTGCCGTTTTCTTTTTGAAAACAGGACCAGAGAAACAGGGATTGATTGATAACTGTACTTACAGTAGATTTCATTCACGGTTTGTTAATCATGCTTGGTGATACTAAATCCAGATTGAACTCTGCCATTGGAAAGGGGAGATTTGGCCCGATCCATAGATGTGTGACGTGGCCATAATAAGGTAATTTATAGGCCTGATATTCTATATTCTATAATCATATTTCAAATTGCATGTGTCCGGATGGCAGAATTCAGTACTGTCTCCTCTTTTATCATCTTCCCTTTATTCATTTGCTTAGATTTTTTGTACACGTGATCTCAAGAATGTGCTGGACGAGCTCAGTGGCATGTCTGGTAATTTTTAACATGGTGTTATTCACCGTCAAAGATGGAAAAAAAGGAAAACGAAAAAAGAAAATGTATATTCTCCTTTGGTTCATCACAATTTACTCAAGCCTAGTAACAGACACAATATGTCTGACACTGGGAATACAATACATTCCCTGAGATCCATAGATGTCCCTAGATACCAAGAACATGCAAATGGACCTTGTAGAAATGGAGCAATCTTCCATTTACTTACTTACTATGTATTTTAGGCGGATTTTCAGAAAATAGGGCTCAGGCTTAACAAAGTTGTTTTCCATCTTCGGCCCAAACACTTGAATCTACCCAACATTCATAATGACCACAAAACTATTTTGGATTGGGCCTTTATTCCTGAGGAGTTAGTGTTGATATGTGTTTGTACCGAGGGAGTGAGGATATTCCAGAGAGTCCTGACAGGCGAGCTGAGGACATGGCAGCGAGTTCACAACCATCTGATTATGGAGGATGTTCAGGTCAGATGAGAACGATTTTCCATGAACAGTTTCAGAACAAATTAATACAATCATGAGAGCATAAACATGTGCGCATGCAGCCTGTGCTGTGAGTACAAGCTGAGAGGTTTGGAGGTTTCAAATGAACTCCTTTGATGAGCCTTTCATGACCCTTGACCCCCAAAGAAGCCCATTCAAATTGTGGTCATCAATCAATGGCTAAGATGCAAAGTAGGAAATCATGGTTAAGGTGGGATGTGAGGTTTCCACTGAATGACCTTTTTTTAAAAATGTATATAGCACCCTTCACAGCACGAATGCACAGGGTGCTTTACACTACAGCTTAATATAAAAAAAACACAATAAAACAAAATCAGAAATAAATGACAACAAAAACAGACAGCAGTTAAAAACAGTGAAACCAGATAGAAAAAGTAGAATAAAAGAATTTGGATAAAATCATGAGTCACTAATTAAAACAAAACTATAGGAACAGTGAGGACAAGAAAAGGTGCCTATGTATGACCAAAGGCCTGTCTGAACAAATGTGTTTTTAGTTGTTTTTTAAAAGAGTTTTCAGAGGGGGCAGTTCGCAGGTCCAGGTTAGGTTAGGGTAAGGGTTGATTAAAGTTAATGTAAGGGTTAAGTTAAGGTAAGGGTTAGGTTAAGTTTAAGGTTAAGATAAGGGTTAAGTTCAGGTACAGGTTAGGTTAAGTTTAAGGTTAAGTTAAGGGTTAGGTTAAGGTAAGGATTAGGTTATGGTTAAAGTAAGGGTTAGGTTAAGGTAAGGATTAGGTTAAGGTAAGGGTTAGGTTAAGGTTAAAGTAAGGTTATGGTTAAAGCACGGGTTGGGTTAGAGTTAAAGTAAGGGCCAGGTTAAGGGTTAGGTTAAGATAAAGGTTAGGTTAAGGTAAGGGTTAGGTTAAGGTAAGGGAAAGCTTAAAGGTTAATTTAAGACACAAGTAATACCCATTTCGTAATTTCAGAAATGTGTCAATCAAATAAGGCCAGTGTCAATACTGCTTCTTTTTTTTAAGTACTTCCTTCCTGTTTCTAGGTTTTCATCTGACGTCACGTGCCGTTCGACTGTTGTCTGACGCAGTGAGAACCAAGATGGCTGCTTATCAGAGAGAGTGTGTCACCTGACGTCACGTGCTGTTTCGACTGTTGTCTGACGCAGTGAGAGCCAAGATGGCTGCTTATCAGAGAAAGTGTGTCATCTGACTTCACGTGGTGTTCGACTGTTGTCTGACGCAGTGAGAGCCAAGATGGCTGCTTATCAGAGAGAGTGTGTCACCTGACGTCACATGCTGTTTCGACTGTTGTCTGACGCAGTGAGAGCCAAGATGGCTGCTTATCAGAGAGAGTGTGTCATCTGACTTCACGTGGTGTTCAACTGTTGTCTGACGCAGTGAGAGCCAAGATGGCTGCTTATCAGAGAGAGTGTGTCACCTGACGTCACGTGCTGTTCGACTGTTGTCTGACGCAGTGAGAGCCAAGATGGCTGCTTATCAGAAAGAGTGTGTCATCTAGGAACCTGTGGGGCTCACTTAGAAACTCTTCTGCAGTGGACGGAATTACATGGGATATTAAGCACGGGGAGTGCTCCACGTGCACGCACACACACACACACGCACATATGCATCCACGCACAGTCACATACACACACGCGTATTCCCCCCACACACACACAAGGAAGACCTCCCCCATCCACATACACCCACCCACGCACAAACATATGCACACAAATACACACACACAAACGCATACACACATGCAAACGTGCGCACACACACACACACACACACACACACACACACACACACACACACACACACACACACACACACACACACACACACACACACACACACACACACACACACAGAGGGAGGCTAGTTGGTGTGTGTTATGATAGAGCCGAGGGAGATGTCATGTCTTCTGACATTCTCTAGATTCACAATTATTTCTCTCTTGACCCATTTTCATGTGTTTCTAAACCCCCTCATTTCACCCACTAACTCCCCCCCTCTCACTGGAGCAGAGACGACTCGGACAGGAAAACAAACGTATTCCCTGATTTTAATGACATTTTTTTTTATTGAATGTCTGGAGTGAATGATTTTTCTATACTGGATATTAATTATTAGGCGTAAAAGCGAGTAAATAACATCAGGACATTATTAGAAATATTTGAGGGATTAGAGTTGAATTGTTATCTTTAAATGGGTATTTCTTCCTCTCCTGCGTCAACATTATCCGTTATGTTGGTGCTGATATTTGTGTTGTAATACAAAAGACGAATACAAATAAATAAATAAATACATGAATAAATAACCAGACATGATGATCACAATGCCTCCAGGATCTATGCATATCAGCAGAGGAATCTGCATAGTGCTCCCTGCCAAACGCCTGCCCACAGTAACACGTTATCATTTAAAAATCACACCAGACAGATAAGGGAGAAAATACTAAAGAAAATGACAAAAGAAAGAAAATGTCTCTACGCATAAAAAGATGGCATTGGATTAGACTTTTTTTATTTTTATTTTTTTACCTTTATTTACCCAGGCAAGCAAGAACAAATTATTATATACAAAAGCAGCCTGACCAAAAAGCAAAGGCCTTTTGAGGGAATGGGGGTGGGAGGCTGTAACAAAAACAAGGTTATGTACATGCATAGAAGTAAATAAAGTACTAAATTACAGTAGCAATAGTATACAAGGACAATTACAATAAATAAGGGAGAGAGAAGGAAAGAGAGAGAGGGAAAAAGATAAATGGAGAGTGAGAACCAGAGGGAGAGAGTGAAGAAAGGGGGAGAAGGAGGGAGGTAGGTGAGGGGGCTTAGGGGGCGGAGAGAAGAGTCTGAGGGCTATGCGTGCGATTGGGAGGCAGTCAGCAGGTGCAACAGTCGGTTATGATCTGTTGCAGATTTTGTTTATTCAAAGCAGTGAGCGTTGTGAGGGCAGTGAGTTTAAGGGTGTTTTGTAATGTGATCCAGTCAGATGCAGCAGCAAATCGGAAGGCGTTGCGGCCGGAAACCGTGCAGGCTTTGGGCATGGTGAGTTTGATGAAGTTGCTGGACCTTAGGTTGTAATCAGAAGTGGAGACGTGCAGAAGGGAGGAGAGGGAGAGAGGTGTTTTACCAAGTATGGTTTTGTAGATGACTTGAAGCCAGTGAAGAAGCCTTCTGGTGTGAACAGATCAGTCCAGTCCACCAGGTTATAAAGGTCACAGTGGTGAGTGGTGAAGGGTGCACTAGTGGCAAAACGGATGGCGGAATGATGGAGTATGTCGAGTTTTCTGAGGGCACACTGGGATGCCATTCAGACAGGGAAAGAGATGGACAGACACAGACAGACAGACAGACAGACAGACAGACAGACAGACAGACAGACAGACAGACAGACAGACAGACAGACAGACAGACAGACAGACAGACAGACAGACAGACAGACAGACAGACAGACAGACAGACAGACAGACAGACAGACAGACAGACAGACAGACACACAGACACACAGACAGACAGACAGACAGACAGACAGACAGACAGACAGACAGACAGACAGACAGACAGACAGACAGACAGACAGACAGACAGACAGACAGACAGACAGACAGACAGACAGACAGACAGACAGACAGACAGACAGACAGGCTGCAATACAGTTGGACAAACAAGCAAGACAAGTGAGTAGACAAAGGCAAAATGCACAAATACAGACAACATACAGACATGCAGGCAGACACAGGCCAAGAGACAAATAAGACACAAGGCAGTACTTTTGAAATATGAAAATCATTATTTTACCTGAGAAGTCATACTGCTGAACGGATGACACCTGTCCACTGAAATAGAAAAGAAGAGAAGAGAGATTAAGGCTAGTGGGAGATGATAGAGAGGGGAGAGGAAATGGAGAGATGAGAAGGGGAAGGAAGAGAAGCTGTGTTTTATTTATCTGCTCTTAACCCTTTCACTGTGACAATACAGAAGGTTAGCCCGCGGATGCGGAGCTAATGATGCTAATGATGGAGCATCGCCGTCGGTTGTGTGATAGTAAAGGGCTAACCTTCTGTCGTGTGGCAGTGAAAGGGTTAATGACTCAGGTGTGTGAGAGTTGGTGAATCAGCATGTGGGAAGAGATGGGGTGGGAGCCGTGTGTGTGTGTGTGTTGGTTTTGCTATACTTATGAGAACTGGCTCTTGCAGTCCGCCTTTACATTTTGGGTTGCAAGGACATTTTGACTGGTCCTCACTCAAGAAAAAGGGGGAAACAACGTGATTATTGGGTTTCAGTCGGGGGTTCTGAAAATATCATAGCATTGAAACTGCCCCCAACAAAGTAATCAGCGACCTCAGACTAAACTCTCCATCCTTATCCTGCTAGATCTCAGTGCAGCTTTCGATACAATTGACCATGATATTTTAATCAATCGTCTTGAAAACCATGGTCCTCATTCGCGAACGTGTTCGTAAGTGCCATGGTAAATATCTTGGTAAAAACTTGAAACTTGAACTTGAGCAAGACAGCTTCGATAGTCTTAACCTTGTTTTGAACACATCTAAAACAGAGGTTATGTGGTTTGGAAAAAGGTCTGTTATCCCTCCTGGAAACCTCACAACAACAACTAATGTCTCAGTTCTGGATACAGTTACATCTTATAAATACCTTGGTGTCTGGTTAGATAATACAATTGATCTCATTTATTACATCTTCAATAAAAAATAAAAGCCAGATGTGGCTTCTTGTACAGGAATCGCTCCTGCTTTACTCACTCTGCTAAACACTCCCTCGTCCAAATCAAATGTCTCCCATTGTTTGACTATGATGTCATTTACATGCATGCAGGCAAGAGTGTCCTTGATCGCCATAATGTTTTGTATCACTCAGCAACAGGGCCGGACTGGGGAAATCATTCAGGCCAGGAAATATAGTGCGAAATAATAGCCCCAGTCAGGCCACTTTTTAAGCGGGGAGTCTGGGGGTCCCCCACCAGGGACATTTTTGTTACAAAGACTTAATTTCCTGCAACTTTAAATGCCAGTGTTTGTGATGGCATCACAAATTATTGTTAAAAAAACACACAAAAAGTTAAATGTTTTCATTATCAAATGCAGTAGATTTAGGATTTTATGATTATTACAGGCTAGCTGTGAGGATTGGTCCGATTCCGCACGCTTCAAGGTACCAATTACCTTCGCGCACCTGAAGTGAGTTCTAATCAGCTCGGTGGTACTCTGGTGTTCCTAACGTTCTGGGTCGGGTCGTTTTGGATTACCACTGGCTGCTGCTTGTTCCCTCCCGTGTTGTACCTCGTCTGTTTTTCTCCAGGACGTCTATGGAAGTCGCCGCTGTTGCTTTTCTCTGTCATCCGTTGGATCTGTGCCTCGTTGGCCGCTTTGCGCAATTGCGCCTTGGTGAGTTTGGAACGTACTTTTTGGATACTCTGTTTTTCTTCGCATCTTCCTGACTCGGGACCTTTCTGTTTTTGTGTGTTTGGTTAACACTGAAGATTTGCCGTTTTTGTTTGTACTGGACTCAGCTAAACTTGTGTGTTGGTAACACTGAAAATTAAGTCACTTGTGTTTATACTGGACTCAGCTAAGGAGGACTGGACTGCCTTGTATTCCGTTGGCTTGTTTGTTCTGTGCCATCTCTGCACCGAGACGAGCTGCAGAGCCGCAGGCAACTCTGCCAAGAACATTCCCCACTTGTGCTTTTTGTTGTTTCTTCTATTCCCTGTTATTTTGGAAATAAATACGCCCTGGTTTTTGGCTAACTCTGAACTACCTGTCTGTGCCGTGCTGTTGGGGTTGGTAACAAACCATAACACTAGCATGTGTCAATGATTAGCAACAACATTTAGATTTAGATTTTAAAGTTTTTTTTGTAATGTCAGAAAAGTGGGAGTATTTCATTTGTAATCTGACATTACAGAAAACAAAAAATCTAAAAATAAAAATGGTTATGATCAGGGCTGAAGTTGAATAAAAGAAAAGTATTTAAACATCTAATATTTGGGACTTCCGGTTTAGCGTTAGAATGGAGTAGGTCGCATGTGACACAGCTGCTCACCCGTTATTTTTTTTTCCGTTTTTAAAACATATTTATAAACCATTAATGCGTTTAAAACTTGACGCATATATCAACTGAGACTATCAACTAACTATATTGACCAAAAGAATCGAGATGAAACCAAAGAAAGGCACAACGAGTCCAAAAACAGTCGTAGAGGTCCCGCCGCGGGAATAAGGATTCGTACGGCTGACAGCAGAAAATATAGACTCGACAGTGGCCGCTTCAAGTTCAACCCCATCAAACACCTCCGCAGACACCGAACATATCATCCAGAAAATGGAGGAAATGGGGAAGACAATAACTAGCATAATAACTCAAAAAGTAGATGCTATTAAAGAATCTATTGAAGGCAAAATTGATGCGCTGAGAGCGGACGCCGACGCACAGATTAAACGCACCGAGGCTCTGGAAAAAGTAATGGAAGCCCACGAAAACAATTTTGCTCGCATCTACAATGAAGTAGAGGTTAACAACGTTAACCTAACTGCTGAGATGAAGGGAAACTACAAAGAAATCAAGACGGAGCTCAGCGAAATAACGTTGGAGCTTAAGCGAATCAATGAAGAACAGAAAGCCAAAATATTCGAGATGGAATATCAAAAACGCAAGCTGAATATTCGTATTGTCGGTCTGGACGAATCAGTGAGATGTGCAAACCCTGAAGAGTTTGCCACAGAATTACAGAAAATCTTGGGAACAGAGATCCTTCCTAAAATACCAGAGGTGGAACAGTGCTTCAGATTGGGGACCCGCTCCATTGGCAATAACGCTAAGCCCAGAGTGATATTGGTTATACTGCGCCAAGTCAGAATAAAAGAAATTATTATTCGTGAAACTCGCAGGATGAAAGGCAATCTGAAATACATGGAGGTACCAATACACTGCTTTGAAGATTATTGTCGTGATGTAGTGGAACTGCGTGCCAAGTTCAAGACGGTGATGTCTCAACTATACCTGGAGAAATACAGACCCCTACTAATATACCCTGCAATACTTCGCATTGTCGATAAACAAGGAGCAAGGGTTCTCCTCAACTCGCCTGAAGATGCAGCCAAATTCTTGTCTGCACAACACGCAGAATAGTGTATAAATGGCCTTTTAATCTCAGTTATGCAAGGTCACCATATAGTACAATCTTTAATAACCGAGGATTTGGGACAGAGAGACCTACGTGCTCAGAGTTTTTGAATGCTTTCCCCGGAGGGTTTACAATGTAAAAATGACATATTGGAATAATCTAGAACATCGAAGCATTCTTTGATATATGGAACATTCTGGAATATCAGCAATACGTGGTCATTCACTCTACCAGAAGCCCCTCGGGGGAATAATCAACAGCTATCTAGATGCAGAACCACAGAGCCATCATAGCCGGCCGGCAGAAAGATCACTCTACACAACGATCATCGCCCACCCCGGTCAGGGGAAATGCTGCATATACGTATTTAAAAACTGTTTTTTATTAATGGGAAATAATTCCACTACTTCTCCAATTTATACTTTAGATGTTTAAGCATAGCAATGCTCTTTTAAGATCTAAGTTAATGTTCTCTTCCTTTTACTTGTTTTTTCCTTTTTCATCCGCTCTCTCTGATTTATTGAGGCTCTCTCTTCAGTTCAATACCTTCATATTATTCATGGGTTACTATAAATTACACAAGTTCATATAAAATGTAAGTGATTAGGGCATGACAATTGAAGCTTATTTTTGGTCTTTATTTTTGGTCTTTAGTTTTATCTCATTTAAATTTTTATTTATTTATTTTTTACGGGAAAGTGGCCAAGCCACAGTCGACATTCTACTTATGGTAGAATTTAGAGTGTTAGATCCTATGGTATACATAGGAATGTTAAGGATAATTGGATCATTCTGGGATATCCGGTGGTGCAAGGGAGGGAGTCATACGCAAAGGTTGTGTTCATGGAACACAATCCTGTACGACTCTCGGTGGGAGGGAAGGGTAGGGGATTTTTATTTGTATATATGTATGTTTTTAAGCTCGGCTCTCAACGGGACCTCACTAGTGGGATGTATATCTATTATTGCCTCGCACTCTAGAAGCATTACCAAAAATTACAATGCAACATATATAGACTATGGCTAGTTTGAATATAATGATATGGAACACCGGGGGAATAAATAACCAACTCAAACGCAAAAGAGTGCTCACACTGATGAAAAAAGAACATGTGGACATTGCTCTGCTAAGCGAAACGCACATTCTAGGGAAAGACATAGATAAATTAGCGGACAACATATACCATAATATCAGTCACTCCTCTATTGGTACGAGAACTCGGGGTGTAGCAATAGTCGTTAAACGTAAGTTGAATATTGTACTAAAGGGAGTATGGTCTGATGTAGAAGGTCGGATAACTATAGCTAAGATTGAACATAAGAACAGGAAAATAGCGTTGATAGCGGTATACGCCCCAAATTTGTACGAAGAAGATTTCTTCACTACACTAACCAATGCAATGTTAGACATTCCCGATTACTCATTTATAATAGGAGCGGATTTTAATGCCATCTGGAACCCAAGGATGGACAAATCTTACCTCGCCTTTTCCAGCGAACAAAATAATTCATCGAAGGCATTAAAGGATTGGTCGAAGATTACAGGTGTAAATGACTTATGGCGGTTACTTAATCCCACAACCCGAAAGTACTCTTGTCGATCTGCGAGACATAATACACTATCCAGAATAGATTATGTCTTTGCATCACAGAGACTATTTGATAATTATGAAGTGGAAATGATACCCAACGCACTATCAGATCACTGTTATTTACTCCTTAAATGTACATTTGGTATACTATCCTCCCGAGCCCCAAGATGGCGATTTAACTCGTTGCTGCTTAATAACAAGGAATTCATTACACAACTCAAAGAAGCTCTTATAGTATTCCAACGGGAGAATGCAAACTCGGTGCAAGACCCCAGAATAATATGGATGTCGGTAAAGGGAATGATCAAAGACTTCACGGATAGCTTTTCCTCCAAAATGCGCAAGAATCAAAGCACAAAACTGGCTGAGCTGGAAACGCTTTACTCAACGTTATTTAATTCTCTGAAATACAACAACTCAACTCGACTAGAAAATCAAGTTAACATACTAAAAATAGAGATCAATGCCATATACAGACAACAATCGGAAATACAAATACGCAGCACAAGACAACAGCAGTACTCCCATGGTTCCAAACCCAGCCACCTATTAGCCATGCGATTAAGAATTAATGCAACATTTGCAGATATAACTACCATTAGAGCACAACAAGTACTTGTAACAGATCCTGTAAAAATAAACGATACATTCAAAGTATTCTACTCCGACTTATATAAATCAGAAATGACCTTCGATCAAAACAAAATGGACACATTTCTTAATCAAATTATTCTCCCTAAACTTTCAGAGGATGACGCTAAACAGTTAGAAACACCGATCACACTAGAGGAACTCAAGAAGGCCATAACCGCAATGAAAAGTGGTAAGGCTCCTGGAAGAGACGGTTTCCCATCAGAAATGTACCTTTCTTGTTGGGACATAATTGGCCCCTTATTACTAAATATGATCTTATACTCAGTCAAGGAGGGGAACTTCCATAAGAATGACAATATTGCACTCATAACAGTCCTCCTTAAAAAAGACAAAGACCCCAACGAGTGCGGTAGTTATAGACCTTTAAGCCTCCTCGGAACAGATATCAAACTGTACTCTAAGGTATTAGCCATCAGATTACAAAAGCATATGACGTCTTTAGTTCACCCGGACCAAACTGGCTTCATAGGAGGCTGCCTGATCACTGAGAACATAAGACGAATACTGCACGTACTTGATGCCGACAAGGAGGACACCATACCTAAGGCGATGCTGTCCCTGGATGCTATGAAGGCCTTTGACAGGCTGGAATGGTAGTATCTGTGGGCAGTGCTAGAAAGGATGGGGTTAGGAAAAGGATTCATCGATATGATTAAAGTATTATACAAAGACCCATCGGCCATGATTACAACAGGCACAATCATCTCCCAAATATTTCCGGTATCACGCTCTGCCAGACAGGGTTGTCCTCTTAGTCCCGGACTGTTCAATCTATCATTAGAGCCTTTAGCACAATATATAAGACAATCCCAATCCATAGAACCAATCGTAATCAAGGGCACACAACAAAAAATGTGTTTATATGCGGACGATGTAATATTGTTCATGCAAAACCCCAACACCACATTGCCTCATCTGCTCAAGTTGATTGAGGACTTTGGTGATTTATCGGGATTTAAGATAAATTGGCCGAAGTCGGCTTTCCTTCCACTTAACACCCCTGCAAAAAAAGATACAACCCTCCCAGGACAGATACCGATGGTAAAACATTTCAGATGCTTGGGAGTGGAAATATTCCCTACCATAAGACAAACGGTGAAGCACAACTACACAAAATTCCAAAACAAAATCAAAGACGACCTTGATAGATGGGCAAAACTTAAAAACACAGTACAAGCACGGATATCAATAGTTAAGATGGATGTACTACCTAAAATCAACTTCTTCAGTTCAATGCTACCGTTACCCCCTCCAGAGGGTTACTGGAAAAGATTACACTCCTCCACATACAAATTTATTTGGAATAACAAACCACCACGTATATAAAAAGATCCACCGCACAGAGAAATAAAGCAGATGGTGGCATGGCATTTCCAGATTTTTTCCTATATTTTAAGGCGTACACATTAAGTCCATTGACAACATGGTTTGACTCCCAAGCATTAGCATCCTGGAGAAAAATAGAAGAAAACATAGTAGCCCGACATTGACTGAAGGACATAGCATACACTAAACTACCAATCAAGCACTGTGAACGAAAATTTGGCCCCATAATTACTCATGCGATCCGGATATGGCGTGAATCACACAAAAAAAATCCTAACCCACAAAAATGGCACAATCATACTCCCTTATTCAATAACAATGCACTCTTAATTGGAAAACGACCTATAAGATTCCCTATATGGGAAGAGCAAGGCATACACTCATTAGGGGATGTTTTTAACAAACAGGGTTTTTGTAGTGATAAAGAAATACGCAAAAGATTTAATCTCACCAAGTCCACATGGCTTTTTCACAAACAGTTAGAGCTATGTTTGAAGTCTCACGGTGTTCCATTAGACAGACCAATTGAACACCACAGATACCACAAATTCTTCTACGCAAGAGAGACATCGAGAGGTTTTGTTTCAGAATTTTATCATCAATTACTAACGTCCTCGTATGAAACCCTCCAACTTGACTCTGTCTGGAGGAGGGATATACCAGACCTGGAAAATGACTTTGATTGGCAAGGAGCCTGGGCAAATGTCCGACTTACATCAAGGAACCCGGATCATCAACAAATCAATCTTAACTATATTCACAGGACATACTTGACTCCTATAAGACTGTGCCGAATGGGGCTTAAACAAGATTCCAAATGCACCCAATGTGCAAATGGGGACGAAGGGACATTTATGCACATGTATTGGGACTGCTCACCAGTTAAGGCATTCTGGAAAGATGTGACCGAACAAATATCAAAACTCGTATCTTGGAATATACCTGTACACCCCTCAGTATTACTATTGAATGATGTTTTTGAGTTTGCAGTGAATCCACAGCTAAAGAGATTGGTTTTATCGGGTATCACAGTAGCCAAAAAGCTGATCGCATCACGCTGGTTTCAACCGGAAAAAATGTGCCGTAAAGTTTGGTTTCTTACATATCTCGATGTAATTTACCATGAAATATCTACAGCAAGAATTCTGGGTCTCAATGAATCCAAAATGTCAATGTGGTTAGAAGTGGTGGAGAGAATAAAAGCTAGCTTATAATGGTAGTGTCTGGTTAGGTGCGAGGGATAGTGGAGGTACTTCTCAAGGTGGGGTCCGGGAGGGGGGGGGTTCGAGCTGAGTATATGTGTGTAGGTTTTTTTAGATAACAGGTATTAGGGGTATATCTTATATAAGACAACTAACTAAAATGTGATCTCATTGGATGTGCCCTGACAATTAATGCTTGTATATCTTATCGTGTGTTGTCATGTTTGTTTATATGTTTGTTTAAAAAATAATAAAAAAATAAAATACAAAACATCTAATATTTGTATGGCGTTTTTGAAGAGGACAATTTTGTGTAACACTTTAGTTTTCAGACACAAGGGTTAAATTATTGATTGTCCAGTTTGGGCTTTTGACAGGGGACGATGATGATGTATGGTAACATTAGAGCTATGTTAGCTGCTAGCATGTTTATTTTCATCACTGACTAACCTGGTGGTCCTTTGGTGCAAGAAAACATTTGGTAAATTTTGCAGCATTTAGCGGCATCTCCTGCAAGGGCCTTTCTTTTTTTCTCTCTCTCCCTTTTTTGCTCCACCCTTCCTCTTTTTTCCACTGTCCATTTTCAAGCGCAGGTTATGCTTGACATTTTTTTTCTTGTCTCTCCCTGTCATTCTGCAGAAGTGCCATCTGCAATTCCATTCGCTGTCTCCGCTGTCAATCAGTTGTATGGCCTGGTCCCGCCTCCACCAATCAGAGAAAGAGAGAGAGAGATAGTTCTCCAACTTGTGTGCGATTAGACTGCGTTACCCTCTGTCACGTGATCTCCTGGTTGTTCCCCACTTAGGTTATCTAACTATCTAACTAACTAGAAACACTGGCCTAGCCTGCTTCTAAGTTCAGTGACCTGACCCCTCTTTATTTGATACAACTGTTAAACGTGTCATCTACTCCCTTTGACACCAGAGCTGCTCACCATATCTCTATAACACCAGAGCTGCTCACCATATCTCTATAACACCAGAGCTGCTCACCATATCTATATAACACCAGAGCTGCTCACCATATCTCTATAACACCAGAGCTGCTCACCATATCTCTATAACACCAGAGCTGCTCACCATATCTCTATAACACCAGAGCTGCTCACCATATCTCTATAACACCAGAGCTGCTCGCCATATCTGTATAACACCAGAGCTGCTCACCATATCTCTATAACACCAGAGCTGCTCACCATATCTCTATAACACCAGAGCTGCTCACCATATCTATATAACACCAGAGCTGCTCACCATATCTCTATAACACCAGAGCTGCTCACCATATCTCTATAACACCAGAGCTGCTCACCATATCTCTATAACACCAGAGCTGCTCACCATATAACTATAACACCAGAGCTGCTCACCATATCTCTATAACACCAGAGCTGCTCACCATATAACTATAACACCAGAGCTGCTCACCATATCTCTATAACACCAGAGCTACTCACCATGTATGTATCATCTGTCTCTTTTCTATTTATTAATACATTTATTTATTTTGTCCTGTTTCCCTGTTACCCTTCGATAGGCCCTTTTGTCCTCTCGCAAGGCTGTCATTGTGAATATGATTTTGTTCTTAATTTACCTGTTCATTGTCTATGGAGCAGCTTCAGACTTTAAACTGAATTACACCACAAGTTAGATTTGTAGTTGTTTGGATTCACAAATATTTATAAGCTGTCTTGGATCATAGGAATAACATATACTGTAGGACTTCTTCTTAAATTGGACGTAGTCCCCCTTTAACGTAACTGCAGAGATCAAGGAGACCTCCTGTTAAATAAATCAGCTTATGAAGAGGGGTGATTTCCACGCCGTGAGTTTAAGTCCCGGCGAGCAAAACCACAATTACAGTAGTGTGTTCATTTTGGACATTAATCCACTAGGGAAGCTCACAGCGGTGTGTGTGTGTGTGTGTGTGTGTGTGTGTGTGTGTGTGTGTGTGTGTGTGTGTGTGTGTGTGTGTGTGTGTGTGTGTGTGTGTGTGTGTGTGTGTGTGGTGTGTGTGTGTGTGTGTGTGTGTGTGTGTGTGTGTGTGTGTGTGTGTGTGTGTGTGTGTGTGTGTGTGTGCGTGCGTGCGTGCGTGTGTGTGTGTGTCTGTATGTGTGTGTAATCTATGTCTGTGTGTGTGTGTCTGTGTGTGTGTGTGTCTGTGTCTATGTGTGTCTGTGTGTCTGTCTGTGTGTGTGCGCCATCTTCCATCATCTTCCTCACTCTTTCAAAGTGCATTCACCTGTATGTGTGTGTGTGTTTTCATTAACACTTTTAGTGGCAGCCACGAGAAATCTCATTAGTTCATGCCATGCGTTGAGTGCCAACCGGCGAGAAATCTCGTTTTTAATCATTCTTTTTTTTATTATCGATTTCCATTCATTTTTCATCAATCTAGCCTCACGTTACCAGTGGGGATCTGTCTGAGCTCGAACAGGGAAAATACCGCCCCCTATCGTCTCTCCGGATGGTATTGCACCCCATTGGATTGGACTGATTGAAATGGATGGGAAAAAAATTGTCCGGATTCCACATTTTACTTGTCAGGCATGTAATCCGAGCCGATCCCATTCATTGCCCACCATCAGAAGAACAGCGTGGAATATGTCTTTCGACCACCCAGTGTTGGATCAATAAACGTGATCGATATTTGGAATGGCGATCAGGAATTGGAATAATCTTTTTGGAGAACATCTGATCTGAGGTAAGGAATCTATTTTACCAGTCTTGGGATAATCAGAGCTGTTTTCACCTATATATCAACGTGTCCCATATGTGTGTGTGTGGCTGTGAGTGTGTGTGTGCTGATCAGGAAATAAGAAAATGTGTACTATAGCGTGCATAAGTACACATACTATCGATAATCTAGCGTTTATTTGAAAACGATTCATAAATAGGCCGAAAAATTACAACGTGTTTTGTGTATTACAGTAAAGCGTGATTCCTGCAGAATCTTTTTTTTTCTGAACGTTTCAAAATACGCGCGTTTTTCAAAATGGTATAAAACGGAAATGAACCGATTAAAAAACAATCCGTTTCGACAATGTTGACTGCAAACAAGTAATTGATAAGCGACGGGCGTATTAGACACATAGCCATAATTTAATATATAGTTTATGCGTTCGCAAATATGAACGCCCTCCATTGACTACAGCGTTGGCACTCAAGCGCCTATTTCTGGCACCCCCTGCTGACACGGAAAGTGTTAAGCTAGTCAGAGAAACAGCCAGTATTAAAACATGAGTCTTACAGCACTTTCACATATAGTTTTGGTGGACTCGGTGCGGACTCTGTGCGGTTCGGGGGTGAAGTTGCAACATTGTTGCATTCTTCATTTGGTTCGTCTGCGTTCACATTGCAATTTGTCAAGCGCACCAAACTTTCTGAACAATGTCACGCGGTCGAAAAGGGCATGTGTGTGTGTGTGACTGCGAACCCTGTCTGACTCCAGATCAGTGGAGGCGTCACAATTTTCAGTCGGTGGTAGGGTGACCAGGTGTCCCGCTTTTGGTTGTACTGTTCCACCATTTGACCGAATGTCCTGCGTCCCGCATATTGAGAGGATGTCCCTCTTTTTGAAGCAAAAAAAAAACATGGTCTAAAAGCCCCTCCCTACAGTAAACATAGCAACCCGCCTCTTGTCCACACACATTGCTCTGCTCGTGACGCTACCTCATATCGCAGATCTGATTGGTTAGGTAGTAATTAACACTCTGCTCGTGAGAGGTGACTCACTTCCTATATTTGGTCCACGTTTGGTCCGATGAAGCGAACAGAGACCTACGTTTTTAGGTGGACCAGAGTTTGCATGTTTGGTCCGCACCAGAGTTCGACTAAGCATTCACACCACCCAAAAAAAAGGACTATTCGAGAAAACGAACTCTGGTCCGATAGTCCGGACCAAACAGCTCTGGGCCCCGTTCCCCGTACCTGGATAACTGAGTTAGCCGGATAACTTTCGGTTAAGTCTGACTTAAGCCGGACTTTCCGGCTCCCCGTACCTGGATTGTCCAAATCACCATGACAACAGATCCAAAAGTTTGAGCCTGGTCGAAAGCAGGGTTTAAGTTCAAGTTAGCCGGATGAAGCACAGCCACGCCCCCGCAAAGAAAGTGACAGCGCGTTTCCTGAAATTATTCCCACAGTCTAGGATCTGCTTTATACCATTCTGAATTACGTTTTTGTGCTCCATTCTTCCAGAGGGGGCTTTTGAAATGTAAAATAGACCCAAAATGCTGATACTAAATTCACTTTGTCCTAAATAATGCACGTTATATATACCGTGGCGCTCGCTCGGTGCGATGTACACATTATGTGGTTATTTTAATTGTAACTGGGATTAAGATGTCTGATGAGATGCGCTGTTTGACGGATTTGAGAAATTGAATGAGCCGTTGACGTCACATTAATGAATGAGGATAAAGAGAGAAAACTTCATTCAAAATAAAGAATATTCTAAACACGGGTCTCTCGTTCATTAATGTATAAACAATGAATTTATCCCATCTGGCACAGTGGTGCAGCGGTAGTGCTCAATCCTGCCAACCCAGCGACCGGTGTTCGAATCCCTGTGTTTCCAATATAATTTTTTGGAATATAATATTAATGATTATACGCCAAAGTAGCCTAGTTGTAAGTTAAAATATTATAAATCTACATGCATTGAGGATGTCATTCTTTATATAGCTCTCAACGTGCACCAAATTGAATTATTCCTACATCGCAAAAAGAAGGAAAAGACCGGGTTTCGAACCCCGGTCGTCTGCGTGAAAGTCAAAAGAAGAACCCATTAGACCACAGTGGAGATAAGTAAAAGATTGACCATACATCAATCAATGGGAAGAGAGCTGTATCGTTATTCTGTATAACAGTTCAACTAATTATTTTCGCTAGCAAGATCTCATTTGATTATTCAATCCAGCAGACAAGTTTAAAGAAATATAATCTGATTGATTGAGGTAATGAGGGACTTAAAATTAGCCTATAGATAACGCATTTAACTTGTCGGCGAGGCGATTGAGCCGTACTGCAATATGTTACTAAAGTTTTAAATCAATTAATCAATCAATGCCGCTAGAGAATCAGGATCTCTGCTCTCGACACTTGCTGCCTTCTCGGCTGAGGCGGGCACGCGCACTTATCCTGGGTCTCAAGTCTGGCTTGAGTTAACGAGACTGAATCCACCTTCGAGGAACAGGAAAATCCCGGCTTCAAACATCGGGTTAACTGAATCTGGATAATGACATCTTGATCGACTTAGTTGAACCAGGTACGGGGAACGGGGCCCTGGTGTGAAAGCACCCTTACTCATAGTCTCTGTGTAGACTGGCTCTGCCCACAGTCAATGGCCCGGTGTCAGATCCCTGTGGGCCCTGCCCACACAGTGGGTTATGGCCCGGTGTCGAGTGCTATTTTCAGTAGAGTTTGATTGGTGTATTCAGTAGTAATATTTCATGTTGTTTTCTTGTAGTGTTTGGCGTGTGTAAAGCAAGCATTGGTTCACAGTCACCTGCTGTTATTGGCTGTGGGGATGTTATTGGCTGTCCCTGTGTGATGTGTGTGATGTTATTGGCGGTCCCAGTGTGGTGTGGTGATGTTATTTGGGACAGCCTATAATTTCAGGCCTTTTCACCCTGGGGGCCGTGGTTTTCAAGGAGGACATAACTATATCAGAAAGATATTCTCTTCTCTAGTTAAGATTAGGGTTAAGGTAAGGGTTAGGTTTTACTGTTTATAAACCTAACCCTTACCTTAACCCTAAATGTAAACTTACTGTTTATAACCTATATAACCTAACCTATATAACCTATATAAATGCAGTCCATAACCAAACCCTTACCTTAATCCTAACCTTAACCTTAACCTTGCAGAGGTATGAATGGAATTTATGATGGACTTAAGCCAGGCAGTGGGCAGGATAATGTTGTCAAAACATTGCTTGAATAGATCATACAAAATATCAAAAAGTAGGAGATTTACGTACCTCATTCAGTAGCTCTTCAATACCGTAAGCCTTCCTCCTTTTAGCTATCTCAGTTTGCTCACTGAACCTCTTCAGACCTCTCTGTTCAAACAGTCCTCACTGTGGTGGGAGTGTTGATCCTCTAGATCTCTCTCCTGGGAACATGCTTCATCTGTATTATTTCCAGAGAATCCCCTCCCTCGTTCACCAAGCACCTTTTCCCTGACTGAGGATAATTCTCTCTATATTTCCATAGGAATCTTCTTATGACATAAGGGCCCCAGTATATTGCTTTTGCTATTGTTTATCTTGCTCCAAAAAGAAAATGACCCTTGTTACCATGGCAACATATCTTTCCTCTTATCTGGAGTGCTATTTATCCATCCAGATAGGCGTAGAGATGTCTGCCGTAGAGATGTCTGCCGTAGAGATGTCTGCCGTAGAGATGTCTGCCTTAGAGATTTCTGGCGTCACTCCAATACAATACAGCTGAATGCTCAGCGTGGCTCATTTGAAAAGTTTTACAGAAACCATGACCCGATTACTCGAGATAATCTATAGACCTCATTGTGAACAGTTTAATTTCAGTAGAAAATGTGTCCTAAATGAAATTGGCGAGACATACCTTTTGAGTTTTTCAAATGTACTACTTTTTACCACTTGTTAAGAAAATGACATTAACATTAATTAACATAACTAAATTAAATCAAATGACTTGGATTTTTTTTTGTTGGGTGACCCAGGCTTACAAACAGAAACATACTGATATCCATCCTATTCATGCTAATATATGATTCTATATACACAGGGCCGCCTGGGAGAAATGTGAGGCCCTGTGCGAGATTTAAATGCGAGCCCCCCCCCCCCCCCCCCTAAAAGGTTAAAAAAAATATATATATATATATATTTTTTTTATTTCTTTTTTTCATACAGTCAACATATTCTTAAATAATAGCACTGCCCGAGGCTGGGCATGATACAGTCAACATATAGCAAGAGAGAGAGCGAGAGAGTGAGAGAGAGCTCCCGTTCTACAGTCAATATACAGTGTTATCGCTGCACAGACCCGGCAATGCCCCTGACCCTCCACCAGAGCAAGGCCAGAGAGAGAGAGAGAGAGAGAGAGAGAGAGAGAGAGAGAGAGAGAGAGAGAGAGAGAGAGAGAGAGAGAGAGAGAGAGAGAGAGAGAGAGACATTGGAAAGAAACAACCCAAAACCAGAGCAAATTGAAATGCTATTTGGCCCTAAACAGAGAGTACACAGTGGCAGAATACCTGAGCACTGTGACTGACCCAATACTAAGAAGATCCTTGACTAGGTACAGACTCAGCGAGCACAGCCTAGCCATCGAGAAAGGCCACCATAGGCAGACCTGGCTCCCAAGCGAAGACAGACTATGCACCCACTGCACACAAGATGAGGTGGAAACCGAGCTCCACTTCTTAACACTTTGACTGCCGGGAACCGTCTTTAGACGTCTTTGCTGGCCATGCTAAAGTTGCCGGAGGACGCGTTACGTCGTCCTTATATCAATATTTCAAAAATCTGCGATCGGATTCATATGTCCCCTCCGCTGGCCTGAGATCCACCAGCAGGACCCACTGAGCTCTCTGGCGGTTCAGGAGCGCCATCTGGTGGCCGATCGGCGCAATCGCCAAACAGGATGTTGCATAGAGGTTGTCCTAGACGTCCGTAGTACTTCCGGGCGCTCGCTATAGGTCATGGGACTCTGGCTCGTCACGCTACACGGTGATCGATTGGCAATAACTCGATAAACAACATGATTTGGACGTATATACCATTATACAAGCTGGAGATGGACCGGGTAAAAATATATCCCATAATGATAAGATTTCTACTCTACGACGATCGCCCAATGGCGCACGGAGACTGGGGTGAGTTTCAGCGTGTAACGTTACCGTCTTCGATACTAACTGCTATTATCAACATTTGACCCACATTAGATGATTGGTATAACGCTGCCCACGGAATTATAAACGCCCCCTCGCCCATCCGGTCAACATCAGATGACGTGTAGTAACTTCTAGAAGTACGTCTAGTTGGAATTTTTTATATTGCGCTGATTGCCATCAAACTATATTTCATCATCAATATAATGCATTTGGGGCTATATATCACGTTCTGGAGAAAGCTGCAGAAAGAGATGAAAACATACTTATACATTAGACCATACTTTACTATGAATATGTGAATGAAAAAGTTTAACGTTGCTACACAATGAACAATACATATAGGACTTTGAATGGGCCCTAATAATGGCAATGTAGCAATAGAATTTAAAAAGTTATAGCCCTGCAAAGAAGGGGACTTTCTCCATAGACAAATAGCGCTGGCAATCTATGGTATATCATGAATTTAACCTTAGGCAGCCAAAGTGTTAACAACCTGCCCACTATACCAAGACATATACTTCCCACAAATTGCAAACACCCAAAGAGACTTTGAAAACATGGACAATAACTCAAAACTCCCATACCTACTGGGAGAAATACAAGAATGTGAAATAAAGCCCATTTGAATTGAAGAGAGAGAGATAGATAGAGCATGTCTGTGTGTGTTAGAAAGAGAGAGATAGAGAGAGAGCATGTCTGTTTGTGTGTGTGTGTGTTAGAGAGAGAGCATGTATATGTGTGTGTGTGTTAGAAAGAGAGGGAAAGATAAAATGGCGCTGCACCGAACGGCTGCCTTTCTGATCGCTCCATCGAGACTGTGCTTTCTTTTGTTAATTTTTATAGTATTAAGAGTTTTATTTGCACCTACTGTTGGTGCATTATATGTGTATGACCGTCAGTCAATCATTGACATTGGATTAAGGAAAATTTACCGATTGGATTGCTCTCTGGATCGGATTGCTGAACAGCAGCAGTGGCCCGCTGAGATCCTTTGTTGTGGCCGTGGCCAAAGCCAGGAGACGCCGCGACGACGTGGAAGAGCAGCCGGGGTCCGGAACAGACTGAGGTCCAAACGACACAGAACCACATTGCCCAGCATATTGTTGGCCAATGTGCAATCGATAGGAAATAAACTGGACGACATCAGAGCACGGATCCAATTCCAGAGGCCCATTCAGGACTGTAATGTCCTCTGTTTCACAGACACTTGGCTGTCTCCAGATGTCCCGAATCATGCAATAGAACCGGCAGACCACTTCTTTGTCCTCCGCAAGGACCGGACGGCGGAGTCACTAAGGACGAAGGGAGGCGGCATTGCTTTCATGATAAACAAGGAGTGGTGCGATATAGGCAACGCAAAGGAATTGTCTAACCACTGCTCCCCAGACCTGGGCCCTCATGCATCAACGTGGACTTTGAACTTGACCTACTTCCACACGTAAGCACGGAATGTAGAACTAGCGTACGCACAGGGAAGTCGGCATTCATCAAACGTGCGTACGCAGGCTCTATGGTCCTCCGTGTTGATGAATACCACTTTGTTCCACCGTCAATGCTCGTGCATGATTATCCATATATGGTCATGAAAATGAGGAAACACCCCCCATGGGATGTGAAATAATGGACGGACCCGAGCGGAACCCTGAGAAACTCCACGGAGAATTCACTGCTGTCGAACCAAGAAGACACTATCGCGTATTGTGGGATAAATAAAAGGCGGATTTGTAAACGGTGATGTCAGATATCAACGGCTCCCTAAGACCATTGCTGCAATTCTGCCTGGACAGCTCAAAATACTAATAAAGACCGTTCGTTGACCACTGTTTGGCGTTGGTTGTGTGTCATTATAACCGTGCTTGTAATATGAATGCCTTTATTAGTTGTGTTCGATTGGCTATATGATTTTTAGATGCATCTATTTTGTTGTCGGCTAATAAAGACCGCGCTGGAATATGACTGCCTTTTCCCGTGTTGTTTGATTAATACCCCAGGGATTAAAGTTCTCCTCAATTTTATTCCAAATCGCGATGGATCTCCCGTCAATTTTCTACCTGCTGCATATGATTTCTAGAGGCATACTACAATCTATTTTGATGTCAGTATTGGGTAGCCTATATAAACAATATAATACGAGAGCATATACAAGAACAATGAATCTCACTGCATGTATGATAGCCTGCCTTTCAATACATGAACTTGAATCCCATCATATACATAGTCTGTCCACTATAGTGTCATTGCAATGCGTTTTCTATTCTTTCTTATACAGTAAAAAGGGGGAAGAACACTATATTAATATGACTTGTATTCTGCTTACAGCTTCGACGTTCCACTTGTTTCGTTTAACGTAAAGCCTTTTAAATATAATCAAAACGTTCCCGTGTTTCTGCGGTCTGCGCAGAATAATAACGAGTTGAGCTTTATGATTTATGATGAATTGAAAATGGGGGACCCTGATGTAAACAAGACGAAAGTTGGTCTGCATCCCCAATTAACAATTGTATGTACTGAGCTGTACTGTACTGTACCCATTCTGCAATCTGTTAATAAACTTTTCAATCAATCAATCAATCAAGCTACGCGGAGCGCAGTCAGTCAGTAGCCTACACCCCGTATATTCCGATAACGCTATATAAACCATGCTGCATTCATTCTGAGAGAAAGATCTATTATTCCAAATGCTATTTATAGGGTTTTGACCATAATTACACTACTGTTGCTATTCTACAATGAACTATAATGAACTACGGTTCGTACAGAACATGCTGGTGTTATTATGCACAGAAGCTCATTTCCTTGTTGTAATAATATATTCTACCACTGGGAGCTAGGTACGCCAGGTCTGAAATGTGCGTAGATGTAAGCACGAAGTCAAGTTCAAGTTGAAGTTGATGAATCCCACTCTTTGCTTAGAAATGATCGTACGCACAGGGTAAGCACAGATCTGTGCGTAGAACACGTTGATGCATGAGGGCCCTGGAGTTTATCGCGATCAAATGTCGACCCTTCTTTCTTCCGAGAGAGTTGACGTCCATCATCCTCATCGGAGTGTACATCCCACCACACGCGAACACTGGGACCGCACTTTCAAAACTTCACGACGAGGTAAATAAACAACAGATAGCTAGCGTTGACGCTGCCATTGTGGTTCTGGGCGATTTCAACAGCGCGCGTCTTAAAAAGGTGTTGCCGAATTTCTATCAGTATGTGACCTGTCCACCAGAGGCGAGAACATATTAGACCATGTATACTCGCAATTTAAGAATGGGTACAAGTCACAGGCTCTTAGTCCATTCGGTAAGTCCGATCACGCCGCCATTTTTCTTTTGCCAAAGTATAAACAAAGTCTCAAGCGAACGCCGGTGGTCTCGCGAGAGGTTAAGCGTTGGACCGTGACGTCAGAGGAGACACTCCAAGCTGCACTTGAATGCACAGACTGGAGTGTATTCCGTGATAACACAGCCAATAT